>NC_084614.1:78929006-79111506 GCF_033978795.1 Nerophis ophidion
TCCCAGTAGGACAAGGGAATCACCCGGGGGAGCACTTTCCAGTACTCCCTCGAGCGTTCCCAAAAAGGGTGGGTACTCTGAACTGCTGTTTGGTGCATAAGCACAAACAACAGTCAGGACCCGTCCCCCCACCCGAAGGCGGAGGGAGGCTACCCTTTCGTCCACCGGGTTAAACTCCAACGTACAGGCTTTGAGTCGGGGGGAAACAAGAATTGCCACCCCAGCCCGTCGCCTCTCACTGCCGGCAACGCCAGAGTGGAAGAGGGTCCAGTCCCTCTCGAGAGAAGATATATATATATATATATACATATATATATATATATATATACATATATATATACACATATAATTTATTTATTTATTTTTTTGTTTTATATTTGTGGCGGCCGTAATTTTTTTGTGGCGGGCCGCCACAAAAAAATGAATGTGTGGGAAACCCTGAATATACACCCCTAACTCCCCACCTCAACCTCCTCATGCTCTCTCAGGGAAAGCATGTCCCAAATTCCAAGCTGCTGTTTTGAGGCATGTTAAAAAAAATATTGCACTTTGTGACTTCAATAATAAATATAGCAGTGCCATGTTGGCATTTTTTTCCATAACTTGAGTTCATTTATTTTGGAAAACCTTGTTACATTGTTTAATGCATCCAGCGGGGCATCACAACTAAATTAGGCATAGTAATGTTTTAATTCCACGACTGTATATATTGGTAATTAAGAGTTGGACAATATCGGAATATCTGCAAAAAAGCCAATATCGGACATCTGTAGTTTTAGCCGTAGTATTGTTTTTAGTATTTACCGTATTTTACGAGGTATAAGTCGCTCCGGAGTATAAGTCGCACCTGCCGAAAATGCATAATAAAGAAGGAAGAAAACATATATAAGTCGCATTTTTGGGGGAAATTTATTTGATAAAACCCAACACCAAGAATAGACATTTGAAAGGCAATTTAAAATAAATAAAAAATTGTGAACAGCAGGCTGAATAAGTGTACGTTATATGAGGCATAAATAACCAACTGAGAAGGTGCCTGGTATGTTAACCTAACATATTATGGTAAGAGTCATTCAAATAACTATAACATATAGAACATGCTATATGTTTACCAAACAATCTGTCACTCCTAATCGCTAAATCCCATGAAATCTTATACGTCTAGTCTCTTACGTGAATGAGCTAAATAATATTATTTGATATTTTACGGTAATGTGTTAATAATTTCACACATAAGTCGCTCCTGAGTAAAAGTAAAACTATGAAAAAACTATGAAAAAAAACTGCGACTTATATTCCGAAAAAAACGCTACTGTTTTTCTTAAAGCCAGACCAAGAGAGGCAAAAAAGCCTAAAAAAATTGATTTTTGATTTTTTGGGGAATCGAAAAAGAATAGTTACAAATAAGAATCACGATTAATCTGACAATCAATATTTTCTGACAACTCTACTGTAAAGTGCCACTCCTATAAAATTTACAGGCCACACTAACATTATACTTTCAAATTACAATGAGGGACCAGAAAATATTGTTTGACACCACTACACTAAAGCCTGTAGAAAATGCTTTGAGGAAAAAGACAAAACATCAACAATGGTAAATGGAGGACAACAAGGTCCGGACTGACCTCCTTACAGGTGACATTTTCCAGATCTTTCTGCATCATGATCTCCTTCAAGCTGCTTTTGATCTCACGCTCGGTCAGCTCCCGCTCGGTGGGCCTGCGTGCGCACACGTGAGGTCATGTGATCACCGCTCGGCCGCGACCCATCGCCGCCATCCCAACACGTGCACACTCACGCGTCCGAGAAGAGGACGGGGGAGTCGGCGCGGTACGACTGCAGGTCCTGCATGGCGTTCCACTCGTTGATCCGGTTCTGGTCCGAAGAGACGCGGCTCTGGTAGTAGCTGACCCACGTGAGGAACAAGCTGCCTGGGAAGTAGTAGTGACAGCGCGCCACCTCGCAGGCTTTGTGCAACGACTGGAGTGCCGACCTGCCGGCCGAGAAGAAGAAGAAGAATAAAAAACAAGTTTGAGAAGCAACGGGCGTTTGTAGTGAGGTCTTTAGGGAAAGCGTTCACTGACCACATGGCCTGCACGGAGACGGGCTTGAACACGTGCACTCTGCTGTCGGTGGACACGCTGAAGCCCCTGTGAGGCGAGCGGAGGAGACGCAGAGATGAAGAGCAAAGGCGCCGCCAATCATATAATGATGGCGAAGATGGACGCTTACCCGTCTCCGTCCAGATGTATCCTGGTGTCGCTCCACAGCGGGAGAACCAAGCCGACGGAACATGAGCTGAGGGGGCGGAGCGCACACAGTGCATCGGTACAACTTCATACGTGGCATCTACTAGGGCTGTGGATCTTTGGATTCAATATCGATTCTTGGGGTGACGATTCCATTTAAAATCGCTTTTTTTTTTTCCAATTCAACACGATTCTCAATTCAATAACGATTTTTTTCCTAGGATTTCAGCTGCTGACATGCAAGCAGAGTAGTAGATTTTTGTAAAAAGCTTTTATAATTGTAAAGGACAATGTTTTATCAACTGATTGCAATAATGTAAATCTGTTTTAACTACATCCATTGCTTTCGGTCCCCTAGAGGGGGGGGGGGTTGCCCACATCTGAGGTCCTCTCCAAGGTTTCTCATAGTCAGCATTGTCACTGGCGTCCCACTGGATGTGAATTTTCCCTGCCCACTGGGTGTGAGTTTTCCTTGCCCTTTTGTGGGTTCTTCCGAGGATTTGTGCAGTCCTTTGAGACATTTGTGATTTGGGTCTATATAAATAAACATTCATTGATTGATTAAACAAACCAAAAATATGACTTATTTTGTCTTTGTGAAAACATTGGACACAGTGTGTTGTCAAGCTTATGAGATGCCATGCAAGTGTAAGCCACTGTGACACTATTGTTCTTTTTTATAAATGTCTAATGATAATGTCAATGAGGGATTTTTAATCACTGCTATGTTGAAATTATAACTAATATTGATACTGTTGTTGATAATATTCATTTTTGTTTCATTACTTTTGGTTTGTTCTGTGTCGTGTTTGTGTCTCCTCTCAATTGCTCTGTTTATTGCAGTTCTGAGTGTTGCTGGGTCTGGTTTGGTTTTGGAATTGGATTGCATTGTTATGGTATTGCAGTGTATTGTTTTGTTGGATTGATTCATAAAAAAAATAAAAAATAAATTAATCGATTTAAAAAAATATGAGAATCGATTCTGAATCGCACAACGTGAGAATCGCTATTCGAATTCGAATCGATTTTTTCCCACACCCGTAGCATCTACACACGTGCGTGCCCATGCTCACCTGTCCACTGGACTAAAGTCCACCCCCAGTAGAACGCTCTCCTCCGTGTCTTGCCGCCCATTGGTGGACACCACCACCATGTAGCGGATCACCTGAGTGTGGGCGCTCTCCAATCGGACTGCCTGGAGCGGGAATAACACAGCTCATGTCTGACCAACAACCTTGAAGTGTGTGTGTGTGTGTGTGTGTGTGTGTGTGTGTGTGTGTGTGTGTACCCACCAGTTTGATGTTGTCCTCTGGTCTGAGGACAGTAAACATGGTCTGCAGATGCTGCTGGATGTCCCCTGGGAACAAGTCAGCAACATTGCCATTAGGGATCGACCCAAATGCCTGCATCTTTTAATATCAGTATCGGCATTTTTTTATTTTTTTTTAACAAATATTGATTATTAATATTAATGTGTTGGAACTGCGCGGCGCGTTTGGGAGGCTGGCTGTGCCGGCAACCACTACCACCTTCTACCATCCTAGTCACGTACGTCGTGTCCTTGAGCAAGATACTTCACCCTTATTCCTGATGGGTCCTGGTTAGCGCCTTGCATGGCAGCTCCCGCCATTAGTCTGTGAATGTGTGTGTGAATGGGTGAATGTGGAAATTGGGACGGCGTGGCGCAGTGGGAGATTGGCCGTGCGCAACCCGAGCGTCCCTGGTTCAATTCCCACCTAGTACCAACCTCGTCACGTCCGTTGTGTCCTGAGCAAGACACTTCACCCTTGCTCCTGATGGGTGCTGGTTGGCGCCTTGCATGGCAGCTCCCTCCATCAGTGTGTGAATGTGTGTGTGAATGTGGAAGTAGTGTCAAAGCGCTTTGAGTACCTTGAAGGTAGAAAAGCGCTATACAAGTACAACACATTTAAATAGTAGGGGTGTAAAAGTACACAAAAATTTCGGCTCGGTACGTACCTCGCTTCAGAGGTCACGGTTTGGTTCATTTTCGGTACAGTAAGAAAACAACAAATTATAATTTTTTCGGGTTATTTATTTACCAGGGCTTCACGGTGGCAGAGGGGTTAGTGCGTCTGCCTCACAATACGAAGTTCCTGCAGTCCTGGGTTCAAATCCAGGCTCGGGATCTTTCTGTGTGGAGTTTGCATGTTCTCCCCGTGAATGCGTGGGTTCCCTCCGGGTACTCCGGCTTCCTCCCACTTCCAAAGACATGCACCTGGGGATAGGTTGATTGGCAACACTAAATTGGCCCTAGTGTGTGAATGTGAGTGTGAATACTGTCTAGCTGTGTTGGCCCTGCGATGAGGTGGCGACTTGTCCAGGGTGTACCCCGCCTTCCGCCCGATTGTAGCTGAGATAGGCGCCAGCGCCCCTCCGCGACCCCAAAAGGGAATAAGCGGTAGAAAATAGATGGATGGATTTATTTACCAAATCTGGAAAATCTTCCAACAAAAATATTTTTCTTAGTGGAATATTTGATCTGAGGTAATGGGAAACTTGGATAGGTCAATAATTCATAATAACATCGATTTTGATTCAATATTATGTTTTGAGCAATGACAGTTTGAAAGAGAAAAAAAACATTAGTCAACATTGCAACTTTTTTCTAAATTACATTTAGCCTTTAAGCTTTTTTATGTTTTTGTTTATTTTAATAGTATTTTTAGAATGTGCCGTGGGCCTTTAAGACATTAGCTGTGGGCCACAAATGGCCTCCGGGGCACACTTTTGCTATAGGTAATAAAAAATTTAATCTGATAAATCTGTGGGTAAAAAGCAGAGCCTTGCGACGCATGAGCGTTTATTATAACTCTCTCGCTCTCTCCTTCTCTGCCCCTCCCTCACGAATGCTGCTGCGCACACAATTGGATTTGTTTTTAACCCTGAACGCATATTGAAAATACACGCAACCCTAATTCAAAATGCTGGACATTTGAGGCATTTAAGAAACTCCACCCGGACAGCCCCGCAAAAGAGGACATATCGGTGAAAATAGGAGGTATGGTCAGTCTATCGTAGCACGGTCGCTGCTAGCATGCCGAGTGTTGTTTTTTTATTGATTGATTGAAACTTTTATTAGTAGATTGCACAGTACAGTACATATTCCGTACATCTGACCACTAAATGGTAACACCCGAATAAGTTTTTCAACTTGTTTAAGTCAGGGTCCATGTAAATCAATTCATGGTGCCTCGGTGTGCATTGTTTACACAAAGTGCAGTGCGCTACTTAATATGTACGTGTGGAACTCCTTCGGTAAACCTCCGAACCAAACCGAAACCCCTGTACAGAAACGGTTCAACACAAATACACGTACCGTTACACACCTAGGAAATAGTGTCAACGCGCTTTTGAGTACTTTGAAGGTAGAAAAGCGCTATGCAAGTACAACCCAATGTTTAACATGTATTACCCTTTTAAAGTACCAGTAGGGTGGAAAAACTAATTGACTTGATGTGCTTAGTTGTGTTTCATTGCAGCCATTAATCCATCCATTTTCGACCGCTTGTCCCGTTCGGAGTCGTGGGAGCCTATCTAAGCTGCTTTTGGACGGAAGGCGGCGTACACCCTGGACAAGTCGCCACCTCATCGCAGGGCCAACACAGATAGACAGACAACATTCACACTCACATTCACACACTAGGGCCAATTTAGTGTTGCCAATCAACCTATCCCCAGGTGTAGGAATGCACCGATTAATCGGTAACCGAATATATTCGGCCGAATATGGCAAAAAAAGCCAAATTCGGCCTTCGGTGGAATGAGTTAAAAACAAGGCTGAATAGTGGCGTGTGACGCAATTTTTTGACGCAATCAACCAACGTGCAGTGACGTTGGGATATGTTGTGTACCTGTATAAGTGTATGAGGTTACAAGCACACACTTATTGAGATTTAGTGGGGCCTTCTGTTTACATTATTAGCCTGTTGTGTAGGCTACCTGTATAAGTGTATGAGGTTACAAGCACACACTTAATTGAGATTTACTTGAACCTTCTGTTTACATTATTAGCATATCTACTGTGGCTAAGCAGACTTTTGCCAAAAGGACAATAATTCATTTGTTGTGGGTTTATCCACTTTAATGCACTTTATTTTTTTTTTGGAATGCATGTTTTGTTTCAAGGCCTAATATAAATGACAAACTTTGTGCTTTTTTTGAAAAGCAAAGGCTACTGGAATATTTGAAAAATGTCAATATTCAATAAAAAATTACTTTATTTGAAAAACATGTCAAAATATTTTTCTAGCCTATTTATGCAATATAAAAAAAATTGTGAAAAACTGCATTCATTATTCTGTATTCGGCCAAGCGTATAAATTTTATTCGGCTTCGGCCACAAATTTTCATTTCGGTGCATCCCTACCCAGGTGCATGTCTTTGGAAGTGGGAGGAAGCCGGAGTACCCGGAGGGAACCCATGCAGTCACGAGGAGAACATGCAAACTCCACACAGAAAAATCCCACGCCTGGAATTGAACCCAGGACAACTCAGGACCTTTGTATCGTGAGGAACATGCACTAAACCCCTGTACCACCGTGCTGCCTGCAGCCATTAAACCATATCCAATTATATTTTTGCAATCCGCAAAGTATGGCCATTTTAAACCTTGTTACATTTTTCAATGCATCCAGCGGGGCATCACAAAAAAAATTTGGCATAATAATGTGTTAATTCCACGACTGTATATATCGATATCGGTAATTAAGAGTTGGACAATATCGGAATATCAGCAAAAAAAGCCATTATCGGAAATCTCTAATATAGATCATATCTATTTACTTCCAAACTTTGTAAGTCTTTTGGTGTCATAAAACTTGTTTTTCCATTCTATTGGTACTTTAAACCTAAAAATCAACACATTAACTTCCCCTTTTTAATCAGATAGGCCGTTTCAAACCTGGTTATTTTGGCACCTCCTTGTCTCCAGCATTGTCCCGCCAACGGCGCCGTCTGATTGCTGACGCACACCATGCACGAGTAAAAGGCAGAGCCAATCACAAGCATTTTAGCAGGGTCCTCATTGTCGAACACAAGGCGCAGGGAAAAGTGTAGCGAATTACCTTGTTGTGTGTACGGATGCCTCAAATGTACGAAAACACTCTATGAGCATTATACTGTCAAAACTAGGGATGCACCGAAATGAAAATTTGTAGCCGAAGCCGAATAAAATTTAAACGCTTGGCCGAAGGCTGAATACTGAATACCGAATAATGAATGCAGTTTTTCACAATTTTTTTTATATTGCATAAATAGCCTACAATAAATTTTTAGACATGTTTTTTAAATAACGTACATTTTTATTGAATATTGACATTTTTTTTAATATTCCAGTAGCCTTTGCTTTTCAAAAAAAGCACAAAGTTTTTCATTTATATTAGGCCTTAAAAGAAAACATACATTCCAAAAAAAATAAAGTGCATTAAAGTGGATAAACCCACAACAAATGAATTATTATCCTTTTGGCAAAAGTCTGCTTAGCCACAGTAGATATGCTAATAATGTAAACAGAAGGTTCAAGTAAATCTCAATAAGTGTGTGCTTGTAACCTCATACACTTATACAGGTAGCCTACACAACAGGCTAATAATGTAAACAGCACACACACACTGTAAAGAACACACATCAGAGAAATACCGTCCGCTAGGTATCGTGTAACGGGGCTCAATGTGCTCCATGAGTCTCCGAAAGCCAATGTCCTCCACAACACTAAACGGTTGATCATCCAAAGCCATAAACTCGATTACCTTCTCTGTAATTCCGTTTGCTTTGGCACTGTCAGTCGCAAACTTTTTCGTCCTCTCAAAGACGTCGGCCACGAGGCACCTCCTCGAGACAGTTTGGCTGAACATTCGTTGAAGTGAAGTGAAGTGAATTATATTTATATAGCGCTTTTCTCTAGTTACTCAAAGCGCTTTACATAGTGAAACCCAATATCTAAGTTACATTTAAACCAGTGTGGGTGGCACTGGGAGCAGGTGGGTGAAGTGTCTTGCCCAAGGACACAACGGCAGTGACTAGAATGGCGGAAGCGGGAATCGAACCTGCAATCCTCAAGTTGCTGGCACGGCCACTCTACCAACCGAGCTATGCCGCCCCACAAACTGCAATACTTTTGTCACTTTCCGACACTTTAAAATATCGCCACACTGCTGACAATTTTCCGAAGGCGCCACCGCGCCAAAAAATTGCGTCATTGCGTCACACGCCACTATTCGGCCTTGCATTTACCTCATTCCACCGAAGGCCGAATGTGGCTTTTTTTTGCCATATTCGGCCGAATATATTCGGTTACCGATTAATCGGTGCATCCCTAGTGAAGTGAAGTGAATTATATTTATATAGCGCTTTTCTCTAGTGACTCAAAGCGCTTTACATAGTGACACCCAATATCTAAGTTACATTTAAACCAGTGTGGGTGGCACTGGGAGCAGGTGGGTAAAGTGCCTTGCCCAAGGACACAACGGCAGTGACTAGAATGGCGGAAGCGGGAATCGAACCTGCAACCCTCAAGTTGCTGGCACGGCCACTCTACCAATCGAGCTATGCCGCCCCACAAACTGCAATACTTTTGTCACTTTCCGACACTTTGAAATATCTCCACACTGCTGACATTTTTCCGAAGGCGCCACCGCGCCAAAAAATTGCGTCACACGCCACTATTCGGCCTTGCATTTACCTCATTCCACCGAAGGCCGAATGTGGCTTTTTTTTGCCATATTCGGCCGAATATATTCGGTTACCGATTAATCGGTGCATCCCTAGTCAAAACCTAATAAACATAAGCTGTTCTAGCTCCTACAACCTCACGACATGTCCGTGACTCACCAAGTTGAAACAAAGTTGCGGGGAAAAAAAAACGAATATCGGCATCCTTCACTACTAATAATGGCCTTGAAAAACAAAACAAAAAAATAGGTCGAGTTCTAAACCTCATTACAGGAAAACACATTGTCAAGAAGTCATTTCCGGAAAAAGGCACGGCGGTAGCAAGAATGGTGAGTGGAAGGAAACGGGAATCAAACGCGTGGGCTGACAGCGAGATGGACAATTGACAACATGAGCTGGCGGAACAAAACCTCAACTTGTCCTCACCTGCGTGTTTGCTGCGCAAGGAGAAGCGGGAAGTGGAGGAGGAAGAGGAAGAGCCATTGCCTCGAGGTAAGAAGAGCGCCGCCCCTTTGACTGTCAGGAAACTTTCACTGATGCTGCAAAACACAAAAAAGGAGAACGTTAGTTGTTGTTTTTTCCGGCAATATGCAACAAAGGTGGGATTCTTCCGCAGGACTTCAATCTATCCGTCGTTTAATTTGCATAATTGGCCGTGTCATTTTTATGGACGAAAAGAGAGAAAAAAACATGACGAAAACAAATTATTAGAAATAAACTAGATTGAACTGAAACGCTGACAGAATGTACAAACCCCGTTTCCATATGAGTTGGGAAATTGTTTTAGATGTAAATATAAACAGAATACAATGATTTGCAAATACCTTTCAACCCATATTCAGTTGAATATGCTTCAAAAACAACATATTTGATGTTCAAACTGATAAACTTTTTTTGTTGTTGCAAATAATCATTAACTTTAGATATTTGATGCCGGCAACACGTGACAAAGAAGTTGGGAAAGGTGGCAATAAGTGCTGATAAAGTTGAGGAATGCTCATCAAACACTTATTTGGAACATCCCACAGGTGTGCAGGCTAATTGGGAACAGGTGGGTGCCATGATTGGGTATAAAAACAGCTTCCCAAAAAATGCTCAGTCTTTCACAAGAAAGGATGGGGCGAGGTACACCCCTTTGTCCACAACTGCGTGAGCAAATAGTCAAACAGTTTAAGAACAACGTTTCTCAAAGTGCAATTGCAAGAAATTTAGGGATTTCAACATCTACGGTACAAAATATCATCAAAAGGTTCAGAGAATCCGGAGAAATCACTCCACGTAAGCGTCATTGAATGACCGTGATCTTTGACCCCTCAGACGGCACTGTATCAAAAACCGACATCAATCTCTAAGGGATATGACCACATGGGCTCAGGAACACTTCAGAAAAACACTGTCACTAAATACAGTTTGTCGCTACATCTTTAAGTGCAAGTTAAAGCTCTACTATGCAAAAGGAAAGCCATTTATCAACAACATCCAGAAACGCCACCGGCTTTTCTGGGCCCGAGATCATCTAAGATGGACTGATGCAAAGTGGAAAAGTGTTCTGTGGTCTGACGAGTCCACATTTCAAATTGTTTTTAGAAATATTCGACATCGTGTCATCACCAAGACCCTTATTTTTTGTAAGGCGTGGCGGCTTTTATTTTGCTGTGGCGCAATACCACGCTCAATTTTCAACCCATATTCAGTTGAATATGCTACAAAGACAACATATTTGATCTTCAAACTGATAAACTTTTTTTTTTTGCAAATAATCATTAACTTGATGCCGGCAACACGTGGATGGGGCGAGGTACACCCCTTTGTCCACAACTGCGTGAGCAAATAGTCAAACAGTTTAAGAACAACCTTTCTCAAAGTGCAATTGCAAGAAATTTATTGATTTAAACATCTACGGTCCATAATCCGTCAAAGACCAAGGAGCTGGTCATTGACTTTGGGGAGGTCGAGTCCACGGTCACAACCTATTGTGATCGAGGGAGTTGAGGTACAGACCGTGGACTCATTCAAGTACCTCGGGGTTTGGGTGTACAATAAGCTGGACTGGACTGTTAACACGGACCACCAGTACAAGAAAGGACAGAGCAGGCTGTACTTCCTCAGGAGATTGCACTCCTTCAACATTTGCAAAAAACTCCTGTGGATGTACTACCAGTCTGTGGTTGCCAGTGTTCTGTTCTACATGGTAGTGTGCTGGGGGGGGCAGTACATCTAAGAAGGACAGCTCCAGACTTGAGAAACAGATCAGGCGGGCCGGTTCTACAATCGGAATGAAACTGGACTCACTGGTGAGGGTGGCAGAGAAGAGGACTGTGGACAAACTAGTGAGCATCCTGGATGATGCCAGTCACCCTCTGCATAGCGTTATCAGTAGCCAGAGGAGCCTGTTCAGTGCTAGACTGCTTCATCCCAAGTGCAGGACTACACTCAAGAACTCCTTTGTCCCACACGCCATTAGACTGTACAACTCCTCTCTGGGACGGGGGGTATTAGGATGACAGGGGATGCAAAACAACAGTGCAATACGTTTTCATAACATGGTCACTACTGCCTACTTTGTCTTGTTATATTCTTATTTTACTGTTATTCCCATTGTTTTTATTCTTTTTGTAATATTTCTCTATTTTGTTTCCTTTTAAACCCCCATTATTTACTTTTTTCTTTAAATTGATCTCAACTCTGTACGCTGCTGCTGGAATTTTAATTTTCCTGAAGGAACTCTCCTGAAGGAATCAATAAAGTACTATCTATCTATCTATCTATCTATCTAATATCATCAAAGGGTTCAGAGAATCTGGACAAATCACTCCACGTAAGCGGCATGGCCGGAAACCAACATTGAATGACCGTGACCTAGATCCCTCAGATGGCATTGTATCAAAAACCGACATCAATCTCTAAAGGATATCACCACATGGGCTCAGGAACACTTTAGAAAACCACTGTCACTAAATACAGTTCGTCGCTACATCTTTAAGTGCAAGTTAAAACTCTACTATGCAAAGCGAAAACCATTTATCAACAACACCCAGAAACGCCGCCAGCTTTGCTGGGCCTAAGCTCAACTAAGATGGACTGATGCAAAGTGGAAAAGTGTTCTGTGGTCTGGTGATAGATAGATAGTACTTTACTTATTCCGTCAGGACAGTTCCTTCAGGAAAATTAAAATATTCAGCACAATCCCATTCAAGATCAGAAAAACATTACAGGGAGACAGAACAGGATCGCTGACAGGTCTGCCGGCTTCCAGCGCCCCTTACAAAAAAGATGAGATACAGGTAAACAAGGGGCGGGAGTAATGGGTGAAAAAAATAGAAGATTAAAATGAAATAAAAAAAAAAAAAATCGGTCTCAGCCTGTGAGTCCACATTTCAATTTTTGGGGGGAAACTGTGGACGTTGTGTCCTCCGGATCAAAGAGGAAAAGAACCATCCTGATTGTTGTAAGCGCAAAGATGAAAAGCCAGCATGTGTGATGGTATGGGGGTGTAATAGTGCCCAAGGCATGGGTAACTTACACATCTGTGAAGGCACCAATAATGCTGAAAGGTACATACAGGTTTTGGAGCAACATATGTTGTCGTCCAAGCAATGTTATCATGGACGCCCCTGCTTATTTCAGAAGGAAAATGCCAAGCTACGTGTTACAACAGTGTGGCTTTGTAGTAAAAGAGTGCGGGTACTAGACTGGCCAGCCTGCAGTCCAGACATATCTCCCATCGAAAATGTGTGGCGCATTATGAAGCGTAAAATACGACTGTTGAACGACTGAAGCTCTACATAAAACAAGAATGGGAAAGAATTCCACTTTCAAAGCTTCATTGATTAGTTTCCTCAGTTACCAAATGTTTATTGAGTGTTGTTAAAAGAAAAAGTGATGTAACACAGTGGTGAACATGCCCTTTCCCAACTACTTTGGCACGTGTTGCAGCCATGAAATTTAAAGTTAATTATTATTTGCAAAAAAAAAATTAAGTTTATGAGTTTGAACATCAAATATGTTGTCTTTGTAGTGCATTCAACTATATATGGCAGGGGTAGGGAACCTATGGCTCTAGAGCCAGATGTGGCTCTTTTGATGACTGCATCTGGCTCTCGGATAAATCTGAGCTGACATTACTTAACATGATAAGTAATGACTAATTCCACTTGTAATCAAAATGTTAAAATAATGTTAAAAATGTTAAACATGCTCAAGCATTTGAATCCATCCATCCTTTTTCTACCGCACTTGTTCAAGAAATTGCATGATTTATTTATTATTGTTTATTTAGGGCTTGCCCTCCTGGGGGCTCTTCAGACCACCAAGCACCGACATGAAAGCCTGTTTCAGGCTTACGATATGTTTTTATTTTTCAATAAGTCTCTCAGTTGCTTTCCAGCAATTGTCTTTTTCTCTTTCGTTCTCGCTCGCGCTCTGGCTCCAGCTCCTACCCTGTCTCTCCTCCCGGCTGCTGCTTATAACAGAGCGACTGGTGATTAGATAACAAGGCCCAAGTGGGCCATCTACGCACCTGTCGCTGATTTCGAGGCCGGCCCTGGCACACCCTGCTTCGCTGCAGGCCCGCAGGCCACACCCCTCCACAGTTAGCTCCAGAATATCAACGTTATTACAAAGAATACGAGACCTATTATACTCTAGTAATGGTGGTCTTACTTAAAAATGCACGCGTTTAGTTGTGTTCAAGGCGTTGAGGGGTTCCGGTTTGGTGACCGCAGGATTAGGTCTCTGCTTTTTGCAGATGATGTGGTCCTGATGGCTTCATCTGACCGGGATCTTCAGCTCTCACTGGATCGGTTCGCAGCCGAGTGTGAAGCGACCGGAATGAGAATCAGCACCTCCAAGTCCGAGTCCATGGTTCTCGCCCGGAAAAGGGTGGAGTGCCATCTCCGGGTTGGGGAGGAGACCCTGCCCCAAGTGGAGGAGTTCAAGTACCTAGGAGTCTTGTTCACGAGTGAGGGAAGAGTGGATCGTGAGATCGACAGGCGGATCGGTGCGGCGTCTTCAGTAATGTGGACATTGTACCGATCCGTTGTGGTGAAGAAGGAGCTGAGCCGGAAGGCAAAGCTCTCAATTTACCGGTCGATCTACGTTCCCATCCTCACCTATGGTCATGAGCTTTGGGTCATGACCGAAAGGATAAGATCACGGGTACAAGCGGCCGAAATGAGTTTGGGTCTCTCCCTTAGAGATAGGGTGAGAAGCTCTGCCATCCGGGAGGAACTCAAAGTAAAGCCGCTGCTCCTTCACATCGAGACGAGCCAGATGAGGTGGTTCGGGCATCTGGTCAGGATGCCACCCGAACGCCTCCCTAGGGAGGTGTTTAGGGCACGTCCAACCGGTAGGAGGCCACGGGGAAGACCCAGGACACGTTGGGAAGACTATGTCTCCCGGCTGGCCTGGGAACGCCTCGGGATCCCCCGGGAAGAGCTAGACAAAGTGGCTGGGGAGAGGGAAGTCTGGGTTTCCCTGCTTAGGCTGTTGCCCCCGCGACCCGACTTCGGATAAGCGGAAGAAGATGGATGGATGGATGGATAGTTGTGTTCAGTGTTGAAAAAAAATATGATATGGCTCTTACGGAAATAAATTTTAAAATATTTGGATTCTTGGCTCTCTCAGCCAAAAAGGTTCCCGGCCCCTGATATATGGGTTGAAAAGGATTCGCAAATCATTGTATTCCGTTTATATTTACATCCAACGCAATTTCCCAACTCATATGGAAACGGGGTTTGTAAATAAAGGACTCCTTTAATGTACCCTATAATCCCTATAATACCCTATAATAGGGACGGCGTGGCGCAGTGGAAGAGTGGCCGTGCGCAACCCGGGGTCACTGGTTCAAATCCCACCTAGTACCAACCTCGTCACCTCCGTTGTGTCCTGAGCAAGACACTTCACCCTTGCTCCTGATGGGTGCTGGTTGGCGCCTTGCATGGCAGCTCCCTCCATCAGTGTGTGAATGTGTGTGTGAATGGGTAAATGTGGAAGTAGTGTCAAAGCGCTTTGAGTACCTTGAGGGTAGAAAAGCGCTGTACAAGTACAACCCATTTATTTATTTATTTATTTATAATCCTGTGTGCCTTAATTATGAAAAAAAAGACCAAAAATAGACCATTCATCGGCAGTGCGCCTTATAATCTGATGCGCCCTATGGTCCGGAAAATACGGCACATCGGTTTTAATAATCCATAACTTTCTTAATATTTATAACAGGAAATGATTCCTTTGTCACTGGAATCATCTTTACAAGAAGACCTGCCCTGGTTTCATGTAAATCAATACACTTTTTGTGCAATTTTACACACACACCTTTTCAAAAGGGACAACTACTGATACCCCCGGGACCACGAAGACCACCTTTCTCTCTCACACACACACTTACATGTGGTAGATCTCCTCCTGAGACAGCACAGAGTTGTGTGTAAAATAAGGCTTGGGCCCGCAACACGCGCACATGCACGCCGAGCCGGGAGGCATCGCTGCTCCGCGGGCTGGGACAGGAGGCTCCAAAAAAAAAAAAAAAAAAAAAAAAAAATACCTCCTCGTGTGCTGAATTAAAAAAAATCAATACACGTAAAAAAATCAACAGATGGGACGTCCTGGGCTGCACTGGGGGGGGTGTTCAGTGTCAAGTGTCGCGGCTCTGGATGCGTTTGATTTGGCTGGCGGCGTGCTCAGCTAATGTAGGTGCGGGCTCCGAGGGGCGGGGAGGGACACACTTTGAGGGTACACGAGGGGGAGGAAGGGGAGGGGCTTCCATAGTGACAACCAGAATCTGCTCGTTCAAATATCAATCAATCAATGTTTACTTATATAGCCCTAAATCACTAGTGTCTCAAAAGGCTGCACAAACCACTACCACATCCTCGGTAGGCCCACATAAGGGCAAGGAAAACTCACACCCAGTGGGACGTCGGTGACAATGATGACTATGAGAACCTTGGAGAGGAGGAAAGCAATGGATGTCGAGCGGGTCTAACATGATACTGTGAAAGTTCAATCCATAATGGATCCAACACAGTCGCGAGAGTCCAGTCCAAAGCGGATCCAACACAGCAGCGAGAGTCCCGTTCACAGCGGAGCCAGCAGGAAACCATCCCAAGCGGAGGCGGATCAGCAGCGCAGAGATGTCCCCAGCCGATACACAGGCAAGCAGTACATGGCCACCGGATCGGACCAGACCCCCTCCACAAGGGAGAGTGGGACATAGAAGAAAAAGAAAAGAAACGGCAGATCAACTGGTCTAAAAAGGGAGTCTATTTAAAGGCTAGAGTATACAAATGAGTTTTAAGGTGAGACTTAAATGTTTCTACTGAGGTGGCATCTCGAACTGTTACCGGGAGGGCATTCCAGAGTACTGGAGCCCGAAATGAAAACGCTCTATAGCCCGCAGACTTTTTTTGGGCTTTGGGAATCACTAATAAGCCGGAGTCCTTTGAACGCAGATTTCTTGCCGGGACATATGGTACAA
The DNA here is from genome assembly GCF_033978795.1 of Nerophis ophidion. NCBI lineage: Eukaryota > Metazoa > Chordata > Actinopteri > Syngnathiformes > Syngnathidae > Nerophis > Nerophis ophidion. The sequence goes on from NC_084614.1 coordinate 78,945,426, forward strand.
TACAATCGGCAAGATAGGATGGAGCTAGACCGTGTAGTATTTTATACGTAAGTAGTAAAACCTTAAAGTCACATCTTAAGTGCACAGGAAGCCAGTGCAGGTGAGCCAGTACAGGCGTAATGTGATCAAACTTTCTTGTTCTTGTCAAAAGTCTAGCAGCCGCATTTTGTACCAACTGTAATCTTTTAATGCTAGACATGGGGAGACCCGAAAATAATACGTTACAGTAGTCGAGGCGAGACGTAACAAACGCATGGATAATGATCTCAGCGTCTTTAGTGGACAGAATGGAGCAAATTTTAGCGATATTACGGAGATGAAAGAAGGCCGTTTTAGTAACGCTTTTAATGTGTGACTCAAAGGAGAGAGTTGGGTCGAAGATAATACCCAGATTCTTTACCGTGTCGCCTTGTTTAATTGTTTGGTTGTCAAATGTTAGAGTTGTATTATTAAATAGAGTTCGGTGTCTAGCAGGACCGATAATCAGCATTTCCGTTTTTTTGGCGTTGAGTTGCAAAAAGTTAGCGGACATCCATTGTTTAATTTCATTAAGACACGCCTCCAGCTGACTACAGTCCGGCGTGTTGGTCAGCTTTAGGGGCATGTAGAGTTGGGTGTCATCAGCATAACAATATGACATGCAAAAGTTAGTATTTCAAAATGCCAAACTTGACCCGGTTTCCATGACAACGAGGCCGGCCACCAGTCACGGGGCCGTCACGTTTGAGGGTTGTGTAAGAGACACCTGACCACAACAACAACAACAACAACAGCAGCAGTTATGTAAAGGTTGAGAAATCTGCGTGAGGAAGATGATGCCACACTGCTGGTTTCCAATTATGGGATGGAGAGTTAGTGTGTCGTCCTCACATGACAACAATGTCAACAACTACTGTGACGTTTTGCTGCCTCGTAACAGATGTGGGGTTTATTTTAGGGTTAGCTTGTGTTGCTCTCACCATGATTACACTACTAATAACTAAACTTCCTCCCGCCTTTGTATTGAACTTTTATTCGTCCAGGTAAGGCGATTCAGGACAGATTCTCATTAATAATTAAACAAGTTTTAACGTATTGTGTTGAAATTTGGGGAAATGTTTATAAAACAAACATAGACCCAATCATAAAACTTCAAAAAAGGGTCATTAGAATAATACACAAAGCCTGCTACTATGAACATACCAATCCCTTATTTATGAGTTCAAATGTGTTAAAATTTTCCGACATTGTGTTTTTAAAAACAATGGAAATTATGTTTCGAGTAAAGAACAACAGCCTTCCAGCTTGTATTCGCAGGCTATTTCATTTAAGAGGAGAAAACTATAATTTACGGGGGATATCGATTTTTGAAATGGGTAAAGCGAGAACAAATATAAAATACAAGTGTATTACAGTTTTAGGAGTTAAATGGTGGAACAAGCTCAGTGATGAGCTGAAGACATGCACTTCTTTGGTAAGGTTTAAGAAAACATCGAAAGGTGAAATAATTGAAAATTATAAAATATAGTAACAATTACTTTCATCCCATTGATTTTTTATTTATTTATTTTTTTATGTTGATGTTCCAGGCAATCTAATTTTCTGTGAAGGTATAGGATAGGCAAATATAAGCTTTGGCTTCAGCCTATTCCTTTTTTTGGTCATTCTTTTTCTTTTCTTTTATGTGTAAATGTGCATTATTGTATACATATAACATGTACTGTAAAACTGATCACATACAATGGTTGATTGATTTGATTTGATTGATTATATGACCGAAATAAACTTATTTCATTCATTCATTCATTCAAGTTGAAAAACTTATTCGAGTGTTACCATTTAGTGGTCAATTGTACGGAATATGTACTGAGAACTGTGCAATCTACTAATAAAAGTATCAATCAATCAAAAACCTGGCCAACAGGCAGTAAAGCAAAATAAAAAGCAAATAAATGAGGTCAAGTTATTTTCACGAGGGATGTTCCAGTCGGGGTTTTATGCTATTAAATCCAATACCAATTGTCAATGAGTGAGATTGGCCGATGTCTATCACATGCTTTAAATATAAGGGTGTAACGGTACGTGTATTTGTATTGAAGCGTACCGAACAAGTTTCCACACGGACATATTAAGTAGCGTACCGCACGTTGTGTAAACTATGCACACCGAGGCACAACACAGGGTATGCTAGCAGCGACCGGGCTAGGACAACATGTAAAAGCCAGAGCTGGAAGACCCTCCTCGCCTCGTTACGATCTCCCGTTTGGGAACACTTTGGCTGCGCCATGCAACAACGGGGGACGGAGGTTCGCCAACATTGTCCAGCAGCTGCTTCTGACAACACGTCAATCACGCTAACCCTGTTCAAGCAGCCTCTCCTCGGCGAGTCAGGTAGTGCAAAAGCAATAGCAAATGTTTTTATAGCAGCAGATTTAATATTACATTGCATTGAAAAAATATATTTTAATGCACTTCTGTGGTGGAAGAATAATGAGCCCATATACAGTGGGGCAAAAAAGTATTTAGTCAGCCAGCGATTGTGCAAGTTCTCCCACTTAAAATGATGACAGAGGTCTGTAATTTTCATCATAGGTACACTTCAACTGTGAGAGACAGAATGTGGAAAAAAAATCCAGGAATTCACATTGTAAGAATTTTAAAGAATTTATTTGTAAATTATGGTGGAAAATAAGTATTTGGTCAACCATTCAAAGTTCTCATTGATGGAAGGAGGTTTGGGCTCAAAATCTCACAATAAATGCCCCCATTCATTCTTTCCTTAACACGGATCAATCGTACCTGTCCCCTTAGCAGAAAAACAGCCCCAAAGCATGATGTTTCCACCCCCATGCTTCGCAGTAGGTCTGGTGTTCTTGGGATGCAACTCAGTTGAGTTTATACCAAAAAGTTATATTTTGGTTTCATCTGACCACATGACATTCTCCCAATCCTCTGCATCTTCAGCATTGGCGCGTTCATGCACAATTCCTTCAGGGATTGCCTCTTCTAGTTTCAGGTTACCGTATTTTTCGGATTATAAATCGCAGTTTTTTTCATAGTTTGGCCGAGGGTGCGACATATACTCCGGAGCGACTCATGTGTGAAATTATTAACACATTACCGTAAAATATCAAACAATATTATTTATTTCATTTGCAGAACAGACGAAAAAAATGTCATCAAACGTCACACACATGTCAACCTATAAGAATTTGGAGGGGGAGGGTCATGGCAGAAGTGCATTGTGGGTCATGGAATACTAACTGCTACAGTTGTGATCAGAATTATTCAACCCCCACACAATTTTGGTGTTTAGCAAGTTGGACATTTATTCCGTATTTTGTTTATAGTCACATCTTTTCTAGAGGATTTAGGTCTGGCGACTGTGAAGGCCACTCCAGAGTCTTCCAGCCCTTCTTCTGCAACCACTCTGATGTTGATTTGGAGGTATGCTTGGGATCCTTGTCCTGTTGGAAGGTCCAAGGTCTCCCAAGCCTCAGCTTTGTCACTGACTTCATGACATTTGCAGCTAATATATCCTGCTAGGAAATAGAATTCATAATGCCTTGAAGGCGCTGGAGATTCCCGGTACCTGAGGCAGAGAAACAGCCCCAGAGCATGATTGACCCCCCCACCATGCTTAACAGTAGGAAAGGTGTTCTTCTCTTTGTAAGCTTCATTTTTTCTCCTCCAGACATAACGTTGATTCATAGGCCCAAAGAGTTCCAGTTTTGTCTCATCACTCCATAGAACAGTTTCCCAAAACCTTTGGGGTTTGTCCAGATGATTTTTGGCATACTGGAATCTATTTTTCTTGTGCCTGGTAGTCAGAAGCGGGGTGCGCCTGGGAGTTCTGGCATGGTAGTGCCCGCCTTATTGTCTGGGACGAATCCTGCGTTCCGCCCTCTGCAATGTCCTGTTGTAGTTGCTCAGCTGTTACCCGGGGGTTTTTCACCACTGTATGCACACAGCATCCTCTTTCTACCACGCCCAAGTAGTGTTTCCACTGTGCCTTTCGCTTTAAACTTGCGAATTATGCTCCCAACTGTGTCTCTTGGAATGTGTAATGTCTTTGCTATTTTCTTATATCCATATCCTTTCTTATGAAGAGAAATGACCTCCTCTCTTTACTTCTTTGACCACTCCCTGGACTTCACCATGTTGCAAATACACCATTTACCATCTACAAGAAGCTGAGCGTCACAGTCTTTTTCAATCAGTTTAATTGTTGCTTGTTATGGTTCTAATCACATCTACAGGTGTTTTCAACACCTGATTGAAAAGACCTTATTCAAATTCGGTTCTTAAGAATTATGATCTTCAAGGGGTTGAATAATTTTGTCAATGAGATATTAAGAGAAATGACACTGTTTGGTATGTTACAAAATATAATGTTGTAATTCAAGTTGCATTTGTCTATTTAATGCATCTTTATTTGATATGACTATAAACAAAATACGGAATAAATGTCCAACTTGTTCTTGAGGGTGCATGGGAGTTTGCCCAACCAGTCTACATGTGCTTTGTGGACTTGGAGAAGGCATTCGACCGTGTCCCTCGGGAAGTCCTGTGGGGAGTGCTCAGAGAGTACGGGGTATCGGACTGTCTTATTGTGGCGGTCCGCTCCCTGTACGATCAGTGCCAGAGTTTGGTCCGCATTGCTGGCAGTAAGTCGGACACATTTCCAGTGAGGGTTGGACTCCGCCAAGGCTGTCCTTTGTCACCGATTCTGTTCATAACTTTTATGGACAGAATTTCTAGGCGCAGTCAAGGCGTTGAGGGGTTCCGGTTTGGTGACCGCAGGATTAGGTCTCTGCTTTTTGCAGATGATGTGGTCCTGATGGCTTCATCTGACCGGGATCTTCAGCTCTCGCTGGATCGGTTCGCAGCCGAGTGTGAAGCGACCGGAATGAGAATCAGCACCTCCAAGTCCGAGTCCATGGTTCTCGCCCGGAAAAGGGTGGAGTGCCATCTCCGGGTTGGGGAGGAGACCCTGCCCCAAGTGGAGGAGTTCAAGTAGCTAGGAGTCTTGTTCACGAGTGGGGGAAGAGTGGATCGTGAGATCGACAGGCGGATCGGTGCGGCGTCTTCAGTAATGCGGACGTTGTACCGATCCGTTGTGGTGAAGAAGGAGCTGAGCCGGAAGGCAAAGCTCTCAATTTACCGGTCGATCTACGTTCCCATCCTCACCTATGGTCATGAGCTTTGGGTCATGAGTGAAAGGATAAGATCAGGGGTACAAGCGGCCGAAATGAGTTTCCTCCGCCGTGTGGCCGGGCTCTCCCTTAGAGATAGGGTGAGAAGCTCTGCCATCCGGGAGGAACTCAAAGTAAAGCCGCTGCTCCTCCACATCGAGAGGAGCCAGATGAGGTGGTTCGGGCATCTGGTCAGGATGCCACCTGAACGCCTCCCTAGGGAGGTGTTTAGGGCACGTCCAACCGGTAGGAGGCCACGGGGAAGACCCAGGACACGTTGGGAAGACTATGTCTCCCGGCTGGCCTGGGAACGCCTCGGGATCCCCCGGGAAGAGCTAGACGAAGTGGCTGGGGAGAGGGAAGTCTGGGTTTCCCTGCTTAGGCTGTTGCCCCCGCGACCCGACCTCGGATAAGCGGAAGATGATGGATGGATGTCCAACTTGCTAAAACACAAAAATTGTGTGGGGGGGTTGAATAATTTTGATCACAACTGTATATGCTACTCCCGTAGCCATTAAAATGGATCAGTTCATCGTTGGCGGTAACGTAAAAAAACTGAGAAGGGCTGAACCAAAATGGCACCGAAAAGGACTGCAGATTACAAGCTGGACGTAGTGAAATATGCAGCAGGGAACGACAAAAGGAATCGGCGCATACCTTTGGAGTTGGCAGAGTTGTTTAGAAGCGACATCGAGGAAGAAGATTTCATGGGATTTATCGATTAGGAGTGACAGATTGTTTGGTAAACATAGAACATCTTCTATATGTTATAGTTATTTGAATGACTCTGGCTGACCTGTACAGCTCCCGCTGTCTCAGGAAAGCACAGAGCATCCTGAAAGACCCATTCCACCCCGGGCACAGCCACCTGGAACTGCTACCCTCAGGCAGACGCTACAGGGTGCTAAAAGCGAGCACCAATAGACTAAAAAATAGCTTTTACCCAAGAGCCATAGTAGCACTAAACAGGCACTGAGTGTCCATATGTCCATCATGTCCTCATGTGTAATGTTTAAATGTTTTTCTATTTTTTTGGACTACAATGTGAAATAATGTTTTATGTATGTATACATAGATACATCTGTCATCTCTATCTTTTTTTTTTTTTTTTTTTTTTTTTTATTTATTTATTTTTTAATTTATACTACCATATTGTATATGCACCTTAGGAGGAGCTGCTCCAATTTCGTTGTTCTTTGAACCTGTTCATTGCAATAATGACAATAAAACTCTATTCTATTCTATTCTATTCTTACCATAATATGTTACGTTAACATACCAGGCACGTTCTCCGTTGGTTCTTTATGCGTCATGTAACGTACACTTATTCAGCCTTTTCACTATTCTTTATTTTGAATTGCCTTTCAAATGTCTATTCTTGGTGTTGGATTTCATCAAATAAATGTCCCCCAAAAATGCGACTTATACTCCAGTGCGACGTATAAATGTTTTTTTCAATCTTTATTATGCATTTCCGGCCGGTGCGACATATACTCCGGAGCGACTAATAATCCGAAAAATACGGTAATAACTGTTTACTTTCTGCTGTAACACTAATCATTATCTACACTTCACCAAACTGTCTATGTTCTCCATCAATCATAATGCATCCACTAACACATTATCTATTCCGTAATCAATTGCCCGTCATTAATACTCATAGACCGCTAAAGTGCTTTCCACTGTCGTGTGAAGACATCATTGAGATGTAGAGTCTGATCTAAACGAAACGTGTTTACATCTTTAGTGACACGCAATCACTTGAGTGTGTGCACATGCTTGGTGTATGGATTTCACTGCCAGCTGCACAAATACAGACCACCTCTCATTTCCACACACACACACATTTAGGGAGAGTCCACAAACCTGACCCACATTCCCAGCAGGGACGCTCCCACGGGCCCTGCTGCCCTCGTAAGGACGCTCACAGAATGACACGCTTTCTGAACCGCTCACAAAACGCAAAAGAGAGTAAGTGCAGCTTAGGTGTGTGTGTGCGTGTGTGTGTGTGTGTGCGTGTGTGAGAAATCAGTAGGAGAGGATTTGTGGACAGCAAACAGCAGTGAATGCGTGTGTAGTATAACAGGATGAGCAGGATTCAAACTGGGCTGGGGTGCCTGAGGCTGAGAGAAACAGTGTGCACGAGTGCCACACACAAGCACAGGGACACTTTTGTCTTTTTTTTTGTGGTCAGGAAAAAAAATAATAATAAGAAGGTACAAGAAGTGTGCCAGGAGACCCTGACCATCAGGGCAGTGTTGAATACGCGGACTAATAATTCCCATCAACAACAACTTTTTGCGCATATGCCGTTTTTTTTTTTAATAGTAAATCCATGCAATTCTTAATACATAAGCCCTGGTCCACCAGAGAATAAGAAGACCCAGTAACTATGTTATACAGCCCGCGAGCACCACACCCCGCCCACCTCAACCACGAAGGAAGGGGGTAGGGGGAGGGGTTGGTGCTCGCGGGGTGTATAACATAGTCAGGAATTTTCATGGATGCAAAGGATTCTGGGTATTTGTTGTGTTGCATTTATGTTGTGTTACTGTGAGGATTTTCTCCCGAAATGTGTTTGTCATTCTTCTTTTGTGTGGGTTCACAATGTGGCGCATATTAGTAGGAGTGTTAAAGTTGTTTATATCACAACCGTCAGTGTACTCTGTGTCACCCAGTATGCCTTCCAGTCGTGTGTGTGCATCTGTGGACGCCTCTCACAACATGTTGCTGGACTGGCAAGCAGTTTGTACATGTTGTAGAAGGTGTTTAAGGCAATGACGTCATATCATGCCCTTATTCTTGTCATCTAGGTGACCACCAGCAGATATTGGCGAGAATAATTGCGGTTCCCATTGTCTTCCTCATATTGTGAAACGGGGTCGAAATGGGTCTTTAATTGGTAAAGGTTGCCGACCCCTGCTTTAGACTATTATTAATCTTCTTGATCATTTTGTTTGTTTTAGTTATCGTCAACAACCTATTTTCCGGGCAGCATAGGGGTTAGTGCACGTCCCTCACAATACGAAAGTCCTGGGTTTCTGTGTGGAGTTTGCATGTATTGTACCCCGCCTTCCGCCCGATTGCAGCTGAGATAGGCGACAGCGCCCCCCGCGACCCCCAAAGGGAATAAGCGGTAGAAAATGGATGGATGGAACCTACGTATATTCCCCTCACGAAAATTAGAGAATGATGAATCAAAACAAAATGTGCTTAGACTAAATGGTGACAACATGTGAAATGAATTATATTTATATAGCGCTTTTCTCAAGTGACTCAAAGCGCTTTACATCAGGGGTGTCAAACTCAAATACAGAGTGGGCCAAAATTCTAAACTGAACAAAGCCGCGGGCCAAAGTTGAACAACTTAACCTTTTAATAGGGACCCAAACAAGTTTTGCATTGAATATTGAACAAGCAAGGCTTATATAACTTTATAGTGACATGCAAAATCCAGTTTTGTTGGTAGCGGGGGTGTATATTGTAGCGTCCCGGAAGAGTTAGTGCTGCTGGTTTCAGTGTTAAAAAATATAACAGTGGGGCAAAAAAGTATTTAGTCAGCCACCGATTGTGCAAGTTCTCCCACTTAAAATGATGACAGAGGTCTGTAATTTTCATCATAGGTACACTTCAACTGTGAGAGACAGAATGTGAAAAACAATTCAGGCATTCACATTGTAGGAATTTTAAACATTTTTTTTTCAAATTATTCTTGTGGAAAATAAGTATTTGGTCAACCATTCAAAGCTCTCACTTATGGAAGGAGGTTTTAGCTCAAAATCTCACGATTCTTTCCTTAACACGGATCAATCGTCCTGTCCCCTTAGCAGAAAAACAGCCCCAAAGCATGATGTTTCCACCCCCATGCTTCACAGTAGGTGTGGTGTTCTTGGGATGCAACTCAGTATTCTTCTACCCCCAAACACGACGAGTTGAGTTTATACCAAAAAGTTCTATTTTGGTTTCATCCGACCACATGACATTCTCCCAATCCTCTGCTGTATCATCCATGTATCCATTTTGGTATAAACTCAACTCGTCGTGTTTGGAGGAAGAAGAATACTGAGTTGCATCCCAAGAACACCATACCTACTGTGAAGCATGGGGGTGGAAACATTACGCTTTGGGGCTGTTTTTCTGCTAAGGGGACAGGACGATTGATCCGTGTTGAGGAAAGAATGAATGGGGCCATGTATCGTGACATTTTGAGCCAAAACCTCCTTGCATCAGTGAGAGCTTTGAATGGTTGACCAAATACTTATTTTCCACCATAATTTACAAATAAATTCGTTAAAATTCCTGCAATGTGAAATCCTGGATTTCTCTCACAGTTGAAGTGTACATATGTTGAAAATTACAGACCTCTGTCATCATTTTAAGTGGGAGAACTTGCACAATCGGTGGCTGACTAAATACTTTTTTGCCCCACTGTATATGGCTCTCACTGAAATTCATTTTGAAATATTTGGCTTTCATGGCTCTCTCAGGCAAAAAGGTTCCCGACCCCTGAGCTAGCGGCTGCCACCTACTGATATGGAGGAGTATTACACGGTTACTCTGCCGAACTCTAGACAATGGTTGAAAAACACTGGTTTACACATCTGCAAGTTAAAGCTATGGTTCTCCCGCGCTCACAAACCAATTGTGATGAAGGCACGCATCGTAACGGTTTCACAACACACAAACATAGCTGCTTTGCCAGAGACGTAGCATTAAAAAAAAATAGAAAAATGCCCGTAAGATATTTATTGGCAATAAAAATGACAAACTACATCATTTCTAACTGTGATCACGTTACTTTTGCATTACACTAATGTTTTACAGGTAGCCTAACTAAAGGTCATTTTTAAATAAACTTAAAACGAGGCTTTATTCGTTATTTTTGTCGACTAAAATTATTGTAGTTCCAGCTGACGAGAATGTGTAATTTTGTTAACGAAAACAAACTCAATTCAGATGACTAAAAGTAGACTGAAAATAAAATACATTTTCATCAAAAAAAAAGACAACAAAATTAAAAATTGCTGTCACAATACGAAGTTCCTGCAGTCCTGGGTTCAAATCCAGGCTCGGGATCTTTCTGTGTGGAGTTTGCATGTTCTCCCCGTGACTGCGTGGGTTCCCTCCGGGTACTCCGGCTTCCTCCCACTTCCAAAAACATGCACCTGGGGATAGGTTGATTGGCAACACTAAATTGGCCCTAGTGTGTGAATGTGAGTGTGAATGTTGTCTGTCTATCTGTGTTGGCCCTGCGATGAGGTGGCGACTTGTCCAGGGTGTACCCCGCCTTCCGCCCGATTGTAGCTGAGATAGGCGCCAGCACCCCCCGTGACCCCGAACGGGAATAACCGGCAGAAAATGGATGGATGGATGGATGTCAAAATTAACACCGCGTCAGGCCAGCACGGTACGTCTTTGTTTCAGGGCATCAAACACCAACATTGCGCCACGTTACACATCGTTGAATTGTATATTTCCGTCAAGTCTTACCTGCGAGGTTGAGAGCGTCGATCCTCTTCCCCACTGCCAGACTCCTGTGGGAGGAAAAGAACGACTTCATTAGTGGACTACACTTTATACTTGGACAGTTAATGCCCTTACAGTTCGATATTTTACGATTATATGTAGCACAACCAGTAAAGATCGTGTACAGCGCTGGGCGATATGGACTTTTATTAATATCTCGATATTTTTGGGGCTATGTCACGATACAAGTTAAATATCGCAATATTTTGCCTTAGCCCTAAATGTACACTTGATGCATATAATCACAGCCGTATGATGATTCTGTGTGTCTTCATTAAAACATTCTTCTTCATACTACATTAATTTATGCTCATTTTAAACTTTCATGCAGACGTAAACCACAATTTAGTCTATTTACCAAAACTGTATTTATTAAACAGTTATTAAGCAGTGGCACAAACATTCAAAGTGCAAGATTGTCAGAGACATTTTAAAACAAGCTGTAAGTGCACTTTTGTGCATGATGTCAATAAGATGACATATCAAAACGACACTAAATTAAAGTGTACTTTTTGTACAGAACGCCACAACAATAGTTAAAAACAAAAGAAAGTGCACTTTTGTGCATGATGTCAATAAGATGACATATCAAAACGACACTAAATTAAAGTGTACTTTTTGTACAGAACGCCACAACAATAGTTAAAAACAAAAGAAAGTGCACTTTTGTGCATGATGTCAATAAGATGACATATCAAAACGACACTAAATTAAAGTGTACTTTTTGTACAGAACGCCACAACAATAGTTAAAAACAAGCTGTAAGTGCACTTTTGTGCATGATGTCAATAAGATGACATATCAAAACGACACTAAATTAAAGTGTACTTTTTGTACAGAACGCCACAACAATAGTTAAAAACAAGCTGTAAGTGCACTTTTGTGCATGATGTCAATAAGATGACATATCAAAACGACACTAAATTAAAGTGTACTTTTTGTACAGAACGCCACAACAATAGTTAAAAACAAGCTGTAAGTGCACTTTTGTGCATGATGTCAATAAGATGACATATCAAAACGACACTAAATTAAAGTGTACTTTTTGTACAGAACGCCACAACAATAGTTAAAAGCAAAAGAAAGTGCACTTTTGTGCATGATGTCACACAAGATATTTCAATAACTGTCAATTAAAAATTAGCGGCATAATTACTTCCTGTGGGCGTTATCTCCTGTTGTTGACTTTTTTTTTCATACAGTGTTGATATGGAAATAGTTGCTTTGACATTTTGTTGGTGTGGCACCGGACGGAGATGTTGACATGCAGAGTTTCAAGCACCCATTCTCTAACGGTGGGACTTTTCAAATAATGCCACATTAGCAGTGCTGCTACTTTTTGTAGAAACGCTTTTGCCGCTTAAAGCCAAACCACCACCGGACGATGGACCCTGTGCTGTTTTTCTTGGGATTTAATTCTTCCTCCATTCGTTACCAGATTCGCACCTTCTCTCTCTCGTATTACCACTCGCACCTCACCGTTAACATCACAGCTAACGTTACCACGTCGCTACCTCTCTGACGTTGCAGTATGTAAGAAGGTGCGCTTGGTTTACGTCTCTGTGAGAAGTAGAGACAAGAAAGAGTGGTAAACGCATGCAATGTAATGCCCGCAGCTAAAAGCAACTGTGTGAGAACGTATACTCGAATATCACGATAGTCATTTTCTACAAACCCCGTTTCCATATGAGTTGGGAAATTGTGTTAAAAGTAAATATAAACTGAATACAATGATTTGCAAATCATTTTCAACCCATATTCAGTTGAATATGCTACAAAGACAACATATTTGATGTTCAAACTGATAAACTTTTTTTTTTTTGCAAATAATCATTAACTTGATGCCGGCAACACGTGACAAAGAAGTTGGGAAAGGTGGCAATAAACACTGATAAAGTTGAGGAATGCTCATCAAACACTTATTTGGAACATCCCACAGGTGTGCAGGATAATTGGGAACAGGTGGGTGCCATGATTGGGTGTAAAAACAGCTTCCCAAAAAATGCTCAGTCTTTCACAAGAAAGGATGGGGCGAGGTACACCCCTTTGTCCACAACTGCGTGAGCAAATAGTCAAACAGTTTAACAACAACCTTTCTCAAAGTGCAATTGCAAGAAATTTAGGGATTTCAACATCAACGGTACAAAATATCATCAAAAGGTTCAGAGAATCTGGAGAAATCACTCCACGTAAGCGGCATGGCCGTAAACCAGCATTGAATGACCGTGATCTTCGATCCCTCAGACGGCACTGTATCAAAAACCGACATCAATCTCTAAAGGATATGACCACATGGGCTCAGGAACACTTCAGAAAAACACTGTCACTAAATACAGTTCGTCGCTACATCTGTAAGTGCAAGTTAAAGCTCTACTATGCAAAGCGAAAGCCATTTATCAACAACATCCAGAAACGCCGCCGGCTTTTCTGGGCCCGAGATCATCTAAGATGGACTGATGCAAAGTGGAAAAGTGTTCTGTGGTCTGACGAGTCCACATTTCAAATTGTTTTTGGAAATATTCGACACCGTGTCATCCGGACCAAAGGGGAAGCGAACCATCCAGACTGTTATCGACACAAAGTTAAAAAGCCAGCATCTGTAAAGGTGTGGGGGTGCATTAGTGCCCAAGGCATGGGTAACTTACACATCTGTGATGGCACCAATAATGCTGAATGGTACATACAGGTTTTGGAACTACATATTGCAAGACAATGCCAATCCACATTCAGCACGTGTTACAACAGCGTGGCTTCGTAAAAAAAAAAGACTGCGGGTACTTTCCTGGCCCGCCTGCAGTCCAGACCTGTCTTCCATCGAAAATGTGTGACGCATTATGAAGCGTAAAATACGACAGCGGACTGTTGAACGACTGAAGCTCTACATAAAATAAGAATGGGAAAGAGTTCCACTCTCAGAGCTTCAACAATTAGTTTCCTCAGTTCCCAAACGTTTATTGAGTGTTGTTAAAAGAAAAGGTGATATAACAAAGTGGTAAACATGCCCTTTCCCAACTACTTTGGCACGTGTTGCAGCCATGAAATTCTAAGTTCATTATTATTTGCAAAAAAAAAACAAAGTTTATGAGTTTGAACATCAAATATCTTGTCTTTGTAGTGCATTCAACTGAATATGGGTTTAAAAGGATTTGCAAATCATTGTATTCTGTTTATATTTACATCTCTGCGCTGTGGACTCGTCAGACCACAGAACACTTTTCCACTTTGCATCTGTCCATCTTAGATGATCTCGAGCCCAGAGAAGCAGTCAGCGTTTCTGGATGTTGTTGATAAATGGCTTTCGCTTTGCATAGTAGAGCTTTAACTTGTATTATATTAACATCTCTGTGCTGCTGATCCGCCTCCGCTTGGGATGGTTTCCTGTGGGCTCCACTGTGGACGGGACTCTCGCTACTGTGTTGGATCCACTTTGGACTGGACTCTCACGGCTGTGTTGGATCCACTATGGATTGAACTTTCATAGTATTTTCTATGAACTTTCATAGAACTTTCACAGTATCATGTTAGAGCTGCTCGACATCCATAGCTTTCGCTCCCCTAGGGGTGGGGGGGGTTGCCCACATATGCAGTCCTCTCCAAGGTTTCTCATAGTCATTATTGTCACTGTCACCGACGTCCCACTGGGTGTGAGTTTTCCTTGCTCTTATGTGGGCTCTACCGAGGATGTCGTAGTGGTTTGTATTGTGGTTTGTGCAGCCCTTTTAGACACTAGTGATTTAGGGCTATATAAATAATCATTGATTGATTGATCTAACACAATTTCCCCATTCATATGGAAACAGGGTTTGTACAATGTATTACCTAAATTTGTTTTTACGTAAGACCCTTATTTTTTGTAAGGCGTGGCGGCTTTTATTTTGCTGTGGCGCAATACCACGCTCAATTACATGTTGGGGAAACCCTGGTCTGAGCATACCTGCTTGGGTTTGGTTTGAGAGCGTTTACAAAACTAAAAAGATCAAAATGGCCGCCGCATGCTTTTACTTGCCCTGGGTGGGGAAACTGATTATTTACAGTTAAATGACACACTTTGCAACGGAGCAGACAGTTTACGCCGAACTACGTGACCATGTGACTTTCCGTGCAACTAATTAAGAATTATTACATTAACTACCCAAAGCTGGTGGTTCGGTGAACTGAGTAGTGAGTTGCTATCATTACACAACACACGCCACCAGCACACTTCCACTTGTTTGTACTCAGTTTTGCTTGGTAGTCCAGGTATGCGTGTGCGTGTAACAATCAGACACACAAACACGCCAACAACAGCCAATCAGAGAACAGGAACGCCTTGTGATGTAATGTTTACTACTGCAGGCTTGGAGTGCACGTTGCCTCGGCGACAGCTGGAAAACAATCACTTGCTCAGCTCACTAGCACAGCGAACAGAGAGTTAATTTCGCATGCGTGGAAATGTCAGCAGACTTTGACACACTTTATGAAAATGCGGCACTCGGGCTGAACTCACAGGCCGGGACTTGTGCGTGTTTGTGTCTCCAAACAGCTACATGATGAAATCGAGACAACAACAACATGGGCAGGCCAGGTTCACTGCGGGTTGAAGTAAAGACGGCGGTGGGACAAAAAATGAGCCTGCAGACGTCTCGAGAGACATCCTGCGCACATCACATCTAGCAGGAAATGAGTGTGTGCGAGGCATTTAGTGTGTACGTACGCACGCAAACACACGGTGTAACTTTAGAACATGTCTAACAGGACAAACAATTTTTTTTGACACAATCTGCGCCCTTTTGTCGCCAGCGTCACTCATCGCTCACGTTACCACGACGCCCTCAGCTCACAGAACCTGTTTGATGTTGACTTCCTCTGCACATGCGAGTGTCGTTTTGTCGCCAAGTCCGGCCGGAAAACAGCCTCAAGGCGACATCAGTTGGCCCCCAGTTGGACTTCTTTGATGTCATTTATAGCAGATTTAGGGTTGAATATATGGGTGCAACGATTAATCATTTAGGAAAAAGCTTAGATTGTTTTCGGTTCCATCCATCCATTTTATACCGCTTATTCCCTTTGGGGTGGCGGGGGGCGCTGGTGCATATCTCAGCTACAATCGGGCGGAAGGCGGCGTACACCCTGGACAAGTCGCCCTCTCATCGCAGCACCTAGCAGCTGACTTAGAACTGGTGTGGACCAGAAACCGACTGTTTAGTTAAAACAAAATGTTTTTTGTCTCAACTCTTTTGTGGTTTTTTTTACCCTAAAAAATTTAGCTTGGATTTACTAATAATAATACTTTTATCCCCACTAAAGTACAGTAAACAATTGGAGGGCCACATTGCAATTATATCGGCCCTCAGTAGGCCGCTTTGATTCATCTGATGAATCGCTTTAAATGATAAAGAATGACATTCGGTTATTTTGACTAATCATTTAATAAATGATAAATGGGTTGTACTTGTATAGCGATTTTCTGCCTTCAAGGTACTCAAAGCGCTTTGACACTACTTCCACATTTACCCATTCACACACACATTCACACACTGATGGAGGGAGCTGCCATGCAAGGCGCTAACCAGCACCCATCAGGAGCAAGGGTGAAGTGTCTTGCTCAGGACACAACGGACGTGACGAGGTTGGTACTATGTGGGAATCGAACCAGGGAACCCTCGGGTTGCGCACGGCCAGTCTCCCACTGCGCCACGCCAACTAATGAAAACTGAATAAAACCGAAACGGATGGAATACGGGGACATATTTTCAGCACAAATAGAGCGTTCATGAGAGCGGTGGTGCATGCCGGCGAACACCGGAGTTTAGTTACTTTTATTTATTCAAGTTTCTTATCAAAGCACGCATGTTAAAAAGTCCAAAAATGATGATGTGCATTTATTAGAGGTGTAACTGTACGTGTATTTCTATTGAACCGTTTTGGTACGGAGGTTTTGGTTCGGTTTGGAGGTGTACCGAACGAGTTTCCACGTGGACATATTAGGTAGTAGAGATCAATCAATCAATCAATGTTTACTTATATAGCCCTAAATCACTAGTGTCTCAAAGGGCTGCACAAACCACTACGACATCCTCGGTAGGCCCACATAAGGGCAAGGAAAACTCACACCCAGTGGGACGTCGGTGACAATGATGACTATGAGAACCTTGGAGAGGAGGAAAGCAATGGATGTCGAGCGGGTCTAACATGATACTGTGAAAGTTCAATCAATAATGGATCCAACACAGTCGCGAGAGTCCAGTCCAAAGCGGATCCAACACAGCAGCGAGAGTCCCGTTCACAGCGGAAGCAGCAGGAAACCATCCCAAGCGGGGGCGGATCAGCAGCGCAGAGGTGTCCCCAGCCGATACACAGGCAAGCAGTACATGGCCACCGGATCGGACCGGACCCCCTTCACAAGGTAGAGTGAGACATAGACGAAAAAGAAAAGAAACGGCAGATCAACTGGTCTAAAAAGGAGGTCTATTTAAAGGCTAGAGTATACAAATGAGTTTTAAGGTGAGACTTAAATGCTTCTACTGACACAAACGCGGAGTCCGCTGATAAACTGCGGGTCGGGCGGGTGACATGACGAAAAAATAGATTTTAAATAGATTTGGGCGGGTGGCGGTTGAACCAATTCGGAAATATATATTGTAATAATCCCAGGAATGTAGGCTCATAAAACTTCTTCGTTTTTCTTGTCTTCATTGCACAAGATGTAATACAACCACACAACAGCTCTCATGTCTCTAACGCTTTTCCCGGGACAACTCGAACTCGCACTTCCTGTCGACAACGTCACTTCCCTATCTCTCCCGGAAGTCCCGCCCCCCAGCCAAAGTCATTGGCTAACACCCCGTAGCCAGCCGCTACATTATACATAGTTAAATGTTATGTTGAAGAGGTTCATTTAGACAGACAGACAGACGGACAGACGGACAGACGGACAGACGGACAGACGGACAGACGGATAGACGGATAGACGGATAGACGGATAGACGGATAGACGGATAGACGGATAGACGGATAGACGGATAGACAGATAGACAGATAGATAGTACTTTATTGATTCCTTCAGGAGAGTTCCTTCAGGAAAATTCAAATTCCAGCAGCAGTGTACAGAGTTGAGATCAATTTAAAAAAAGTAAAAAGTAAATAACGGGGGTTTAAATGGAAACAAAATAGAGAAATATTTCAATAAGAATAAAAAATAAAAAGCAACAATGGGAATAAAAATATAGCAGTAAAATAAGAATATAACAAGACAAAGTAGGCAGTAGTGACCATGTTATGAAAACGTATTGCACTGTTATTGTTTTTGCATCGCCTGTCATCCTAGTAGCCCCCGCCCCAGAGAGGAGTTATACAGTCTAATGAATGTTTTCATAGCAGCAGATTTAAGACCATCCATCCATCCATTTTTTACCGCTTGTCCCGTTCAGGGGTTGCAGGGGCTTGCTGTATTGCATTAAAAACTAGAATTTGACCCACTTCTATGGTGGAAGAACAATAAGCCCATATATCCTCTTATTGCCAAGTTAGCCAGGATGGGGTGTTGATGAACGTGGACCCCGACTTAAACAAGTTGAAAATCTTATTGGGGTGTTTGCATTTAGTGGTCAATTGTACGGAATATGTACTGTACTGTGAAATCTACTAATAAAAGTCTCAATCAATCAATCAAAAAAAGCACTTTTATACGTCGAGGTTTTGTTAAGAAACCATTCTGAGCCTTATCTTATTTAGTTTTTATATGTTGACCACATTAACCTTGGGAATGGACCCTGTGTGTATATGTATGTTATGCCATTGTTTACAAATTTGGTAAATAAATAACCAAAAAATGTATATTTTGTTGTTTTCTTTCTGTACCGAAAATGAACCGAACTGTGGCCTCTAAACCGAGGTACGTACCGAACCGAAATTTTTGTGTACCGTTACACCCCTCGCATTTATTGAAGAAAAACAAAAAAGAATGAAGGTTATGGCATTTTTCCTAAAGTACGCATTGGGACAATATAGTATGTTTTATCTGATCACTTGATTAAACAGACACACTAATCAAGAGATTTCATGTTCCCTAAAATAATCGATAGCCGCAGCCCGACTTATTACTACATTTGAAAGGCGCCAAAAGCAATCCAGTGTAGCTAAGTAGGTGCCAGGCCATTTAAAGACAGGGTTGACAGCTTAGCTCTGCTGTGTAATTGGAGACATAGACAATTTTTACAAGTGTAATATCTAATCATTGTGAGTCATTTCATTTTCAGAATATGCACAGGGTTGAAGAATGAGGCGTGTGCCGAAAATGGCCCCGAGGGCCGCACTTTGGACACCTGCGGTTTACAGCGAACAAGCACGGAGACGCCGACACTCCTCTACTGTGAATACAACCGCAATAGTTTGGCGTATTTGAACACGCAAACATCTTTACGGTTACACAATTCAGTCTGGCGGGGATCGGAAAGTAGGAAGAAGAAACAACGCAATGCAATGCCCCCAGGGTTCCGGATTTGAATGCAGTGTGTTTCCAAACCTAGATTAGATTAGATTAGATAGTACTTTATTTATTCCGTCAGGAGAGTTCCTTCAGGAAAATTAAAGTTTTCAGCACAATCCCATTCAAGATCAGACAAACATTACAGGGAGACAGAACAGGATCGCTGCCGGGTCTGCCGGCTTCCAGCGCCCCTTACAAAAAAGATGACATACAGGTAAACAGGGGGGGGGGGAAGAAAAAAATAGAAGATTTAAAAAAAAAAAAAAAAAAAAATTGGGTCTTAGCCTAGGCCCTGGAGTGGGGGTGCAGACTGAAGCCAAGGGAAAAGAACAACTCATAGCCATAGCCATACCTGAACAAATAAAAAATAATCCACAACTGTCAAAACCCTCAATCACAATGTCCTCACGCTAAGTCTCAAGCTTTTATTATGAGTTTATCTCCAGGAAGCTAAAAAGACACTGGCGCTAATGCAGACTTAAAGTTACTTAATGATGTTTATTATGATTCTAAAGTGAGTGTTGAGTTTGAGTTGATTGGGAACATGCAAGTTTACAACATGATACATCACAATTTCTCTATTCAACATGTTCGAAAAGGAGAAGGAGTTTATTTGATCCTACCCTTGTTCCTTTACATAGCAGTTGCTAAAACGTTTCTTCACTTCCTGTTCTCAATTTATTAACAATAACCTACTGAGTGGCTTCATGGTTAGAGTATCCGCCCTAGGTTGTGAGACTATAAAAATGGGACCCATTACCTCCCTGCTTGGCACTCAGCTTCAAGGGTTGGAATTGGGGGTTAAATCACCCCAAAAAAATTCCCGGGCGCGGCCACCGCTGCTGCTCACTGCTCCCCTCACCTCCCAGGGGGGCGACCCAGGTTGATGGGTCAAATGCAGAGAATAATTTCGCCACACCTCGTGAGTGTGTGACAATCATTGGTACTTTAACTTAACACTCCTTGAGTAATAATAAAAATACATAAATAATACTTGGTAAAGTTATATTTCATATGGTGAGATGAGCAAGATTATCTTGAAAATCAATGGATGGATGAGAAAAATTCAGAATGTTTATCATGGTTCTTCTTCTTTGTAAACACTTTCAAGTTTGA
This sequence comes from Nerophis ophidion, assembly GCF_033978795.1. NCBI lineage: Eukaryota > Metazoa > Chordata > Actinopteri > Syngnathiformes > Syngnathidae > Nerophis > Nerophis ophidion. The sequence continues at coordinate 78,965,709 of NC_084614.1, forward strand.
AGAGTTTCTTGAAGTGGATCATATTAGGACATTGTTTTATTTTGTTGCTTAATCCATTCCATCATTTAATTCCGCATACTGATAAACTGAAGGTCTTAAGTGTTGCACGTGCGTACAAATGTTTTCAATTACATTTTTCTCTCTGATTATATTTCTCCTCTTTTGTTGGGAAGAATTGTTGCATATTCTTGGATAGCATGTTATATAGTACGCTTTGTGTATTATTTTAGCTGTTTGCAAATTCACTATGTTGTGGAATTTCAGTATTTTTGATTCAATAAATAAAAGGGTTTGTATGTTCTCTATAATCTAACATGATGTATTATTCTAACTGATCTTTTTTTGTACTGCGATGAGATGGCAACTTGTCCAGGGTGTGCGCCGCCTTCCGCCCGATTGTAGCTGAGATAGGCACCAGCTGCCCCCGCGACCCCAAAGGGAATAAGCGGTAGGAAATGGATGGATGGATCTTTTTTTGTAACACCGTTAATGAACGAAGTGTACTTTTGTAGTTGTTTCGCCATATTTCTGCACAACAACTCAGATATGGTAACACTGGTGAGCAGTAGAGAACATGGATGGATTTTTGGTCTAGAACAGGCCTGGGCAATTATTTTGACTCGTGGGCCAAATTTAGAGAAAAAAAATGCGTCTGGGGGCCGGTATTAATTTTAGAAACATTAATACAAAACCTCTCGATAATGTCTGATTGAGTGCTAAAAACATTATGGCAGACCGCCATAAAAACAGAATGGTATTTCAATTTTTTTTTACTGAATGAGACACCCAGAATGTGGGATTTACAATATTAACTATGAACGGTAAAACACTGAATATTGACAACATATGAATGTCACCCCCCCTCTACATCCACATATTTTACAATCAATAAAAATGCAACACACACAGCAGAATATGAACTTGAAGCTTTAGAACTTTGTTGTAAAAAAATATCCTTCCGCGTCTGTCCCTGGCACCCACATTTAAGGCTCTGGAACTACTCTGTGGAAACACTCCCCACCCACACTACTTGGTGCCTCGTCTGAGCTGCTGTGACTTAAATAATCATAGTAACTAGTTAGATGACCATAGTAACTAATTAGATGACCATTGTAACTAGCATATCATGCAAAATCACAGATTCTAACCATTGAAATATGCTGTATAGTTCAAGACTTATGGTAATTTGAAAACATCACCGCACAACATAATGGTAGCTACAGTTTCCGTCTTAATGATCTAAAAAAAAAAATATTTGGGAATGTCCGGCGGCCCAGATTGAAAAGCTTAACGGGCCGCATGTGACCCAGGTCTGGTCTAGAACATGTTCCGCTTTATTCATTATTGACGTGTTTCTTGCTACTTTGTGTTGTATATTTTTTTACGTTTTCAGTTCAATTTATCATCAATCTTTATACCTGGAAATTTGGTTTCATTTACTTTTTCCATTTCTATTCCGTCTATTTGCATTTGTGTTTGACTTTCTCTTCCACTGTTGCCAAATAGCAATCAAAGCTGCTCACACGGTCACTAAGGTGGCCACTATGTTTGGCAGATCAACTTAATGTGTATTATATTTATCCATGACAGCATTTTTGTTGCAAATTGTGGTGTGTGTCTGTTAAAATCATGGTTGTTTTTAACAAATGATGACAGATGTGAACAAGTATTGTCTTTGTGTGATGATGTAAATTAGATGTGGTTGTATTGTATATTAATTATGTGTCCATGAAAGGGCATTTTATGACTTTTCTTAATTTGATTACGTTATATGGTATGATTTTATTGTCATAATTTTATTTGTGTATCTCTTTAATTTAGGTAGCCAGGGACTGCAGATGGAAATTAGCTATTTAGCTAAACATATCTGTCTTTGAGCTTAATGTTTCTGTGCATTGTCCTTTCAAATAAAGACTAAACTACCGTATTTCCTTGAATTGCCGCCGGGCATATAGTATGCGCCTGCCTGGAATTACTGCCGGGTCTAACTCGCTTTGCAAAATAATGTTTAGTATTACCGCCGAGTCAAACTCGTGACGTCACGAGTGACACTTCCCCTGTCATTTTCAAAATGGAGGAGGCTGATTTCAATACCGATAATTTGAAATCGCATAAAGGGAAGAAGATTAAGAGCTATTCAGTAGGATTTAAGGTCCAAGCTATTGAATACCGTTATGCTAAAAAGAACAGTAAGCAGCTATGCTTTATTAATATACCTGTGGAACCGACGGTCCGACAGACAGGCAGGGCACGCTGGAGATGGCGGCGAGAAGACGGCGAGCGAGCGCAGAAGCGACCTGGACTGAGGTTTTATTGACAAATAAACAAAGTCAAACTGCTCAAGCCATGTCCTTCCTTGGGGGTCCTGGGAACCCGCAAGACGACGGCTTGAGACCGTAGCTGCGTCTGTCAAATATGAGTCATTAAATGACTCCCGCCTCCTGGTGGTAGAGGGCGCTAATGATCCTTCTTGCGACTACTCGGCTGCAGAAGAAGTGAAATGAGTGACGTGATATGTGCTGGGACGGATATGACACTCCTATGCTGGCTATGTAAACAACCGGGCAGAAAAAATGCATGTTCCAGTCCTAAATACCCAGTGTATTATTTATACAATAACACTTCCTGGTGGCAGCGGTGGGATAAAGAGATCACCCACGGAGCAGAACGGGAGGGGGAGTTGTCCGAGGATAATTCTGTCGTCAGGAGCCGAGCTAACTGATAGCAGCGGTCTGATAGCAGTTTTCCAAACTGGACTTTCAATCGAAGCAGGAGGTAATAAAGGAAGATCTCCATCGAAACAAGAGAGTTTTAAAACTGAAGAAAGATAAGGAAGACTTCTATAAACAAGTTATCGATGCTTTTGATCAGAAGGAGCTTGCATGGATTACATTTATAAGTAAAGGTAAGACCATTTTTCATTTATTTTTTATTTAGCCTTTATTTAACCAGGTAAAATCCAATTGAGATCAAAGATCTCTTTTCCAAGGGAGTACCTGGCCAAGAGGGCAGCAGCAAGGTTACATTAAAAACTGTAAACAACTCATAAAACATCACATTTACAACATTAAATCTTGCTCATATGACACATGTGCATACAGACAAGGTGGACTGCAATCCTTTCACAGAAGCTTTAAACTCATTTAAGTTAACAAGGGTTTTAGGTTGATTATTTGATTGTAGGTTATTCCAAGCCTTCGGTGCTGAAAATAATAACCATAACATTTTTTTTATTTTTATTAAATGTGCTTTTCATGGTGGTATCCTTACATCACACTCAAATTTTTACTGCATGCCTTTGGTAAGTGCCGGAGTGAGAAGAGGTTTTAAAATAATTAGCGCATGCTTACTTTTACCGCATGCCTTTGGTAAGCGCAGGAGTGAGAAGAGGTTTTATATCAATTAGCGCCCCGGCGGCAATTCAAGGAAATACGGTATTTTAGTTTTACTCAGATTCAAAGATAATCTGTTTTTGTCAAACCATCTTTTTGATTTGTTGATTCCTTCTGTTGTTATTTGTCATGTTGGGGGAGGGGGGTATGCCCACATATGCAGTCCTCTCCAAGGTTTCTCATAGTCATTATTGTCACTGTCTCGGGTGAGTTTTCCTTGCCCTTATGTGGGCTCTACCGAGGATGCCTTTGTGGTTTGTGCAGCCCTTTGAGACACTAGTGATTTAGGGCTATATAAATAAACATTGATTGATTGATTGATTTGTATTAGCTTGTTTGTTTGTTGTTTTGCAAAAATGAGCCAAGATGAGGAACAAACACCTGACATCCCCCCCCCCCCTCCTCTCACGCACGCCCACGCACCTACTAGAAAACCGGAAGTGTGTGTCTGACATGCGACAATAAAACAACAAACAGGCGATAAAACTCCCGAAACACCTACAACAATAAAAGCCTATTTTCCCATGTTTTCTCACATTATAAGACAAAGTAAGTGCATTTTTTTTTCGGTCCTGTCAAGGCGGTTACATCGACCGGAAGTGCGCGAAAAGTTCCTCCCGGAGCCACGAAAAGCATATTATCACCAAAACACGCAGCGAACGCCGTGATTTCTCCACGCAAACTTGCAACGGAAGCGCAAAATATTATCTGCTCGGCTAATAAAACGCCAATTGACGACGTGCTCGGCGAGGCGCATGCGCAGGAGCACAAAGGCGAGCCAATTTATGACAGTGCAGTCACCGCAAACAGACGGAAAAGAAGCGGAAAGGAGGAGGAAAGCGGCGACGCCGACATGTAACGTGCGACGTTGAACACGCCGGTAACGGGAGGAAGGGCGACTCTTACCGACACGCAGGGGCTGGAGGTGGTGCTGGGGGTCGGTGAACGCTGTACGGTAACCAGCGCCATTCAGCGACCGGGACTCGGACACGTAAAGAGAGGCGGCGAGACGGGCATAGTGGTGGCGCGGAGGGTGACGGTGTGGGGCCAGGAGCCGGGGTACGCGCTCTCATTGCCGCCGCAGCTTCTCCATGGTGGACCGCTGCCTCACTACTGCCTCACTACTGCTTCACTACCGACTTCCCCCCCCCGTCCTCCCCCTTCTCGGCCTCTCCCGCGCATGCGCACACAAACGGCCATTCAAAGTGGGTTAACTGTTTGGGCGCCGGAACAAAACCACTCAGTGCACCTGCAAAGTGCAAATAAACAGTAAATATCTCTCATCTAATCCAATCCACTTTATTTATATAGCACATTTAAACAACAATAACGTGTCCAAAGTGCTGCACAGCTCGGTTGGTAGAGTGGCCGTGCCAGCAACTTGAGGGTTGCAGGTTCGATTCCCGCTTCCGCCATCCTAGTCACTGCCGTTGTGTCCTTGGGCAAGGCACTTTACCCACCTGCTCCCAGTGCCACCCACACTGGTTTAAATGTAACTTAGATATTGGGTGTCACTATGTAAAGCGCTTTGAGTCACTAGAGAAAAGCGCTATATAAATATAATTCACTTCACTTCATGTTAAAAACAATTGTAAAAAAAATAATATTAAAACAAAATAAAATACATTTAAAAAAATATATATAAATACATATTATGCTCCACCAATGACTGAATAAAAACAAAAAATAAATAAATATAAAACCAAAAAAAACAACAATATAAAACAAATATGATTAAAAACTATTTTAAAGGGTAAAATCAATTAAAACAGTAAAATAGAAATCCATCCATCCATCCATCCATTTACATAGAACAGAGGACCACACAACTCACGTAGTGTTAAAAGCCAAAAAATAAAAGTGGGTCTTAAGACGAGACTTAAAACACTCCACTGTGGAAGCAGTTTGAACATGGAGGGGCAGAGTGTTCCAGAGCTTAGGGCCGACCACAAAGAAGGCCCTGTCTCCCCTGGTCTTAAGTCTGGTCTTGGGCACCACGAGCTGGAACTGGCTCTCGGACCTCATCTGACAGTGAAGTATCCATCCATCCATTTCCTACCGCTTATTCCCTTTTTTGGGGTCGCGGGGGGTGCTGGCGCCTATCTCAGCTACAAACGGGCGGAAGGCGGGGTACACCCTGGACAAGTCGCCACCTCATCGCAGGGCCAACACAGATAGACAGACAACATTCACACTCACATTCACACACCAGGGCCAATTTAGTGTTGCCAATCAACCTATCCCCAGGTGCATGTCTTTGGAAGTGGGAGGAAGCCGGAGTACCCGGAGGGAACCCACGCATTCACGGGGAGAACATGCAAACTCCACACAGAAAGATCCCGAGCCTGGATTTGAACCCAGGACTGCAGGACCTTCGTAATGTGAGGCAGACGCACTAACCCCTCTGCCACCGTGAAGCCCTAGAAATCAAAGTGTATAAAAAACACAGAGGACAACAGAGGACAGAGGACCACACAACTCACGTAGTGTTAAAAGCCAAAGAATAAAAGTGGGTCTTAAGACGAGACTTAAAAGAGTCCACTATGGAAGCAGTTTGAACATGGAGGGGCAGAGTGTTCCAGAGCTTAGGGCCGACCACAGAGAAGGCCCTGTCTCCCCTGGTCTTAAGTCTGGGGAGCTGGAACTGGCTCTCGGACCTCAGAGCGCGCGCAGGAGTGTAAATTTGGATGAGGTCCGAGATATATTGAGGTGCCAGTCCATGTAAAGATTTAAAAACAAACAGCAATGTTTTAAAATCAATTCTAAAATGAACAGGGAGCCAGTGCAAACTCTGAAGAATTGGGGTTATATGCTGGCGTTTCCTGGCCCCTGTTAAAAGTCCTGCTGCCGCGTTCTGGACTAACTGCAACCGGGAGAGAGCTTTTTGGCTAATGCCAGCATAAAGAGCATTGCAGTAGTCCAGGCCACTTGAAATAAAAGATTGTTATTGTCGCATTTGTGACCTTTTCATTAAGTACACCTGCAAAATGCAATGCTATTTAATCGATTCGAATACAAATCGCGATTCTCACGTTGTGCGATTCAGAATCATCCTCATTTAAAAAAAAAAAAAAGTTTTTTAAAGGCCTACTGAAAGCCACTACTAGCCACCACGCAGTCTGATAGTTTATATATCAATGATGAAATATTAACATTGCAACACATGCCAATACGGCCTTTTTAGTTTACTAAATTACAATTTTAAATTTCCCGGGAGTTTCGTCTTCGAAACGTCGTGTAATGATGACGTGAACGCAAGACGTCACAGGTTTTTAGGAAGTATGAGCGCTGCACACACACAGCTAAATGTCGTCTGCTTTAACGGCATAATTATCAATCAATCAATCAATCAATGTTTACTTATATAGCCCTAAATCACTAGTGTCTCAAAGGGCTGCACAAACCACTATGACATCATCGGTAGGCCCACATAAGGGCAAAGAAAACTCACACCCAGTGGGACGTCGGTGACAATGATGACTATGAGAACCTTGGAAAAGACCACATAAGCCAGTTCTTCATCCATGGCCACCGGACCGGACCGGACCGGACCCCCTCCACAAGGGAGAGTGGGACATAGGAGAATTATACAGTTTTTTGGACATCTGTGTTGCTGAATCTTTTGCGATTTGTTCAATTAATATTGGACAAGTCACAGTAGAAAGATGGAGTTGGGAAGCTTTAGTCTTTAGCCACACAAACACACGGTGATTCCTTGTTTAAAATACCTGGAGGTGAAACATTCCTATGGATCAGAGCACGGTCAAGCCAACATGGATCCCGACCACATGTCAACCAGCTGGTTTCGGTGAGAAAATTGTGGTTAAAAAGTCAGTTCTTACCGGAGAAAAGCTGAGCTTGTGCCGTCCATAGCGGCCGTCGACTCCCCTGAGACATTGGCGTCAAGACACCCGTGGAGACACCCTTCCGACTATCAGGTACTATTTAACTCACTAAAACACTAGCAACACAATAGAAAGATAAGGGATTTCCCAGAAATAACCTAGTAAATGTGTATAAAAACATCGGAATCCGTCCCAATGCAATTGCGTTTATTTTTTTTATTTTTTTTCAAGTCCGTCGCTATCAATATCCTCAAACACGAATCTTTCATCCTTGCTCAAATTATAGGGGAATTTGTCTTTTTCGTTCGAATAGCACTTTTTGTTGGAGGCTCCCATTAAAAACAATGTGAATATGTGAGGAGCCATCAAACATGTGACATCATCGTCTGCGACTTCCGGTAGAGGCAGGGCTTTTCTGTTAGCACCGAAAGTTGCGAACTTTATCGTGGATGTTCTCTACTAAATCCTTTCAGCAAAAATATGGCAATATTGTGAAATGATCAAGTATGACACATAGAATGGACCTGCTATCCCCGTTTAAATAAGAAAATCTCATTTCAGTAGGCCTTTAATTCTATTTTATTTTATTGTTTTTATTTTTTTTTATCAATCCAACAAACCACTACACTGCAATACCATAACAATGCAATCCAATTCCAAACCCAAACCTGACCCAGCAACACTCAGAACTGCAATAAACAGAGCAATTGAGAGGAGACACAAACACGACACAGAACAAACCAAAAGTAGTGAAACAAAAATGAATATTATCAACAACAGTATCAATATTAGTTATAATTTCAGCATAGCAGTGATTAAAAATCCCTCATTGACATTATCATTAGACATTTATAAAAATAATAAAAAAAAGAACAATAGTGTCACAGTGGCTTACACTTGCATGGCATCTCATAAGCTTGACAACACACTGTGTCCAATGTTTTCACAAAGATAAAATAAGTCGTATTTTTGGTTCGTTTAATAGTTAAAACAAATTTACATTATTGCAATCAGTTGATAAAACATTGTCCTTTACAATTATAAAATATTTTTTTAAAAAATCTACTACTCTGCTAGCATGTCAGCAGACTGGGGTAGATCCTGCTGAAATCCTATGTATTGAAAGAATAGAGAATTGTTTTGAATCAGAAAAATGTTGTTTTTGAATCGAGAATCACGTTGAATCGAAAAAAATCGATATATTATCGAGTCGTGACCCCAAGAATCGATATTGAATCGAATTGTGGGACACCCAAAGATTCGCAGCCCTACTATTTAACCAAATGATCAAGAGGTATCGGCTTGTTGACATTAGCAGTGGCTGTTCATCTCCAATATATTGCCAAAAAAGAATCATTTCAGTTATTTAAGTGAAAATTGTTTTTTTTGTTGTTGTTTTTTTAAGCCAGTAGCAGAGCAGGAGATTGTGACACAGTTCATGAGGTTAGAATTAAAAGTCACTCACAGGTCCCCACTGATCTCATGACTTAAAACACAGTTACATCATGCATTGTTACTTTTCATTCTGATATTACTAGCATCTGACAGTGAAGTATCCATCCATCCATCCATTTCCTACCGCTTATTCCCTTTTTGGGGTCGCTGGCGCCTATCTCAGCTACAATCGGGCGGAAGGCGGGGTACACCCTGGACAAGTCGCCACCTCATCGCAGGGCCAACACAGATAGACAGACAACATTCACACTCACATTCACACACTAGGGCCAATTTAGTGTTGCCAATCAACCTATCCCCAGGTGCATGTCTTTGGAGGTGGGAGGAAGCCGGAGTACCCGGAGGGAACCCACGCATTCACGGGGAGAACATGCAAACTCCACACAGAAAGATCCGAGCCTGGGATTGAACCCAAGACTGCAGGACCTTCGTATATGTATGTATATATGTATATATATGTATTTATATATGTGTATGTATGTATATATATATATATATGTATGTTTGTATGTATAGATGATAAATGGGTTGTACTTGTATAGCGCTTTTCTACCTTTAAGGTACTCAAAGCGCTTTGACACTACTTCCACATTTACCCATTCACACACACATTCACACACTGATGGAGGGAGCTGCCATGCAAGGCGCCAACCAGCACCCATCAGAAGCAAGGGTGAAGTGTCTTGCTCAGGACACAACGGACGTGACGAGGTTGGTACTAGGTGGGATTTGAACCAGGGACCCTCGGGTTGCGCACTGCGCCACGCCGTCCCCATATATATAAATGTGTGTGTGTGTATATATATATATATATGTATGTTTGTATGTATAGATGATAAATGGGTTGTACTTGTATAGCGCTTTTCTACCTTTAAGGTACTCAAAGCGCTTTGACACTACTTCCACATTTACCCATTCACACACACATTCACACACTGATGGAGGGAGCTGCCATGCAAGGCGCCAACCAGCACCCATCAGAAGCAAGGGTGAAGTGTCTTGCTCAGGACACAACGGACGTGACGAGGTTGGTACTAGGTGGGATTTGAACCAGGGACCCTCGGGTTGCGCACTGCGCCACGCCGTCCCCATATATATAAATGTGTGTGTGTGTATATATATATATATATGTATGTTTGTATGTATAGATGATAAATGGGTTGTACTTGTATAGCGCTTTTCTACCTTTAAGGTACTCAAAGCGCTTTGACACTACTTCCACATTTACCCATTCACACACACATTCACACACTGATGGAGGGAGCTGCCATGCAAGGCGCCAACCAGCACCCATCAGAAGCAAGGGTGAAGTGTCTTGCTCAGGACACAACGGACGTGACGAGGTTGGTACTAGGTGGGATTTGAACCAGGGACCCTCGGGTTGCGCACTGCGCCACGCCGTCCCCATATATATAAATGTGTGTGTGTGTATATATATATATATATATATATATATATATGTGTGTGTGTGTGTGTGTGTATATATATATATATATATATATATGTGTGTGTGTATATGTATATATATATTTATATATATATGTGTATATATGTATATATATGTTTGTATGTATATATATGTATATATATGTGTGTATATATATATATATGTATATATATACATATATATATATATACATATATATATATATATATATATATATATATATATGTGTGTGTGTGTGTGTGTGTGTGTGTGTGTGTGTGTTTAAAATAACGTCGTCATGGTTGCAGTTTCTGTTGATGGATAATCAATCGCACTTTCGCTACACTTTAAACAAACCCGTGTCTGAACAACAACTAAAAACATGTCAAATTGTGTTGATAATTTTTTATTTATTTATTTCCTAAAGTCCCTGTCTTAAAGCAGGGATATAACTTGTTTTCGACGTAATCAAATAATGTGACGAATCTGCCGGTGGCGTTCACTTGTACCACAGGCAAACAAAGATGGCTGTCCCAGGGAAACAGTAAGTTGCTAACACGCTGAAAGCTTTCTGAATCGTTTTTAGAAACATTGACAATTACTTGACTTAATGCGGGGGGGCTTGTTAGTTATGATGTTATCAAAATGGCAGCGGTGTGACATGTTCAAACACTTTGTAAAAGGGGCAGGTAGTTTGTTGCTGCTGCTAAGCTAGCTAAGAAGCTAGCGATGTTCTAGCTAGACTTGTCTTTTTCTGCTCGTTATAAGCTCCCGAAACACCTCAACCACATGAAATGTAAAGTGTATTTCACTAACGTGTAGTTATTGGATTTTAAACGAAAACAATGCTTCAACTTTTTTGTTTCCACAATCGTCACCAAAACAAGTAACGAACCCTTCAACACGTTCCAATGGCGTATAATGAGCATGTAGTAATGTAACGTTATTGTAACGAGTTACTTTTTTTCCACAGATACGGCCTGATCTTGCCTCAGAAGAAAATACTGCTCAAGGCAAAGAGCCTGCAGAAACATTGTGTGTTTGGCGATGACTCTGATGATGAGGTGAATCAAGGAAACTTTCAGTAAACCGATGCATGCATTGATATAATTATTCTGCAAATAATAACACTTGTATTTACGTAGACGTCTGTCGGCGAGAGTCTGCAAAAAGAAGCGGCTAAGAAAAAGACGATGAGGCAGGTAGGAGGAAAATGTACTCGTCTGCTTTCGTTTCAGTAAATCAATCAGTCAATCATCCATCCATCCATTTTCTACCGCTTATTCCCTTTCGGGGTCACGGGGGGCGCTGGCGCCTATCTCAGCTACAATCGGGCGGAAGGCGGGGTACACCCTGGACAAGTCGCCACCTCATCGCAGGGCCAACACAGATAGACAGACAACATTCACACTCACATTCACACACTGGCAACACTAAATTGGCCCTAATCAACCTATCCCCAGGTCAATCAATCAATGTTTATTTGTATAGCCCTAAATCACCAGTGTCTCAAAGGGCTGCACAAACCACAACAACATCCTCGGTAGAGCCCACATAAGGGCAAGGAAAACTCACCCCAGTGGGACGTCGGTGACAATGATGACTATGAGAAACCTTGGAGAGGACCGCATATGTGTGCAACCCCCTCAGGGGACCGAAAGCAATGGATGTCGAGCGGGTCTAACATGATATTGTGCCATAGTGGATCCAACATAACCGTGAGAGTCCAGTCCAAAGTAGATGCAATATAGTAGCGAGAGTCCCGTCTATAGTGGAGCCAGCAGGAAACCATCCCAAGCGGAGGCGGATCAGCAGCGCAGAGATGTCCCCACCCGATACACAGGCGAGCGGTCCATCCTGGGTCCCGACTCTAGACAGCCAGTACTTCCTCCATGGCCACCGGACCGGACCCCCTCCACAAGGGATAGGGGGACAGAGGAGAAAAAGAAAAGAAGCGGCAGATCAACTGGTCTAAAAAGGGGGTCTGTTTAAAGGCTAGAGTATACAAATGAGTTTTAAGGTGAGACTTAAATGTTTCTACTGAGGTAGCATCTCGAACTGTTACCGGGAGGGCATTCCAGAGTACTGGAGCCCGAATGGAAAACGCTCTATAGCCCGCAGACTTTTTTGGGGCTTTGGGAATCACTAATAAGCCGGAGTCCTTTGAACGCAGATGTCTTGCTGGGTACAATACATTAGTATAGTGTGTAGTATTTGTGTTTGACGTGAGGGATTACCGACAGTTTTTTTTTTTTTCAGCGCCCATACCGATTATCAGTAGTTAAGGGGGTTTCATGCATCCATTTTCTACCGCTTGTACCGTTTAGGGTCGCAGGGAGTGCTGGCGCCTATCTCAGCTGATAGCCGATATTCTTTGTAAAGTTAAAGTACCAATGATTGTCACACACATACTAGGTGTGGCGAAATTATTCTTTGCATTTGACCCATCACCCTTGATCACCCCCTGGGAGGTGAGGGGAGCAGTGAGCACATGAACTCAACTACAACTTAAAGCAACAAATGTATATATGTATAGGTATGTATATATGTATATGTACAGCAATATGTGTATATATATATAATGTGTGTATGTATATGTGTATATATATACATATATAAAGTTAAAGTACCCCTGGTAGTCATACAAACACTAAGTGTTGTGAAATTAACCTCTGCGTTGGACCTGTGCCCTTGTTCCACCACCTGGAAGGTGAGGGGAGCAGTGAGCAGCAGTGGTGGCCACGCCCTGCAATCATTTTTGGTGATTTAACCCCCAATTCCAACCTTTGATGTTGAGGTAATGGTTCCCATTTTTATAGTCCTTGGTATGACTCGGCCGGGGTTTGAACTCACAACCTACCGATCTCAGGGCAGACACTCTAACCTTTTGCAGTAAAATTTAGCTTTATTTATTAAAAATATGTGATTTGTCACAATAATTTGCCGCATACTCAATTTTATATCAGCTTATGGTATCCTTGTGAGGAACCCTGACAATTTTGCGCAAATTTAAACAAAATAACCCTGGGTTATTAAGTTAAGACGTTTTTTCAAGCTGGTCGACTTAATTTCTTACTGGTTGTTACAGAAAGTAATATCATTATACAAATAATGATTTTTTTATCTAAATTATAAATATTTCTTTGTGGTCTACATAACATGTAATGGTGGCTATTTGGTGAAAATGTTGCATAGATTATGTTTTACAGACAAGCCGCTTTCTGACCGTCGCTTCAGGATTTGCCGTTTTGTGGGCGGTCTTATTTACGTGGCTCACCTTCGGCAGAGTCTTCTCCCCGTCATCTTTGTTGTAGCGGTGTAGCGTGCAAGGACGAAAGTTGAAAAAGTGTCAAAAGATGGAGCTAACTGTTTTGATGTTATTCAGACTTTACTTAAATCAACAATGGAGCAGCATCTCCTTATCCGTGGCTCACTAGTGCAACAACGCTGGAAATGTGTCCTGTGAAAAACCGTCTGACCGGAACTCAAATAATGAAAGTTCTGTAGGTGAATTATGTAAACTCACTACACAGGTTTTAGAGCTACCAAAGCAAGATATAAATTAGAACTTTATACGCAACTTTATATATAAAATGGCAACAGCAGAGGGTGAATGTCCCATAACAAGAAGATAGTGAAAAAAAAGCTTATCCACTACAGTGGCGGATGTGCGCAAATTTTCAGAACTTATGCAGATCTCAAATACACATCAGCGGGTACCAGAAGGTAAGAAAAGTTGGTTTTGCATAATATTGTGAAACAAAACAACAGATAATATCGTCTGATAATGGGTGCCATATTGCCATATCCTTATACACACATCATAGTAATACTTGTATCTCTGACTATGGTAGCCAACAATCCATGAAGCGGTGCGGCTTCAAAGTCATACTAAAACATTTTGACCGATTTTGGAGTGCCTTGTGTTTATGTTTTTTATTGTCAAAAGAATGTTTAAAGTTTTGATGTCGTTTACTGGCGTCATATTGCAGTGTACACGTATCTCTTATAATAAAAATAATAACTTAGATTTATGATCTTCAGCCATTGATCTTTAGATCAATGGCTGCCACCATTGATCAAAACCGGCTATTCTGACAAAGACGTGCTTTAAAGGGGAAATTACGTCACAGATATACCTATCAACTTGAAGACACAGGAACATTACAGAACTGGGAACACAATAGGCTTTCGTACAGTTTCGGCTGGTGTATTTTTTAAAAAGGCTGACGTACGTCAAAATGGCAATAATAAGTGGGTCTTTAGTTGACTTCCTGGTGACTGGTGAGGCCCTGTGTGTGTTTTCGCAGACTCAGCTGGAGATGACGAAGGCCCTAGAGCAGGACAGCACGGTGTACGACTACGACGCCGTGTACGATAATATCCAACAGCAGAGGCTGGAAAACAGCAAAAAAGTCCTGTCGGGAGCTGAGAAGCGGGTAACGTCCTTGCTGAACCCAAGCCTGTCAGAATGAAGGCCGGCCTGCCAACTCCTGTTTGTTCTGGTGTCCGTGCAGCCGAAGTACATCCACCAGCTCATGAAGGCGGTGGAGAACCGTAAGAAGGAGCAGGAGCGCAGGGACGAGAGAAAGATCCAGAAGGAGCGCGAGGCGGAGGGCGAGCAGTTTGCCGACAAGGAGGCGTACGTGACCACGGCCTACAAGCTGAAGCTGCAGGAGCAGAAGGAGGAGGCGGAGCGTGAGAAGAGACAGGCTGCCATCGAAGGTGAGAAAATGTGACGAGTTGACTAGAAATGTATGCGGTCAGGCATCTGTATGGACACCTGTGAGCTTCTAGCACAGGGGGTCCAAACCTTTGCCAACAAGGGTCGTATAAAAAATGTATACATTTTGTACTTTAAAGATATTAAAACTAATACAAAGGGCCGAACAACAAGTTGAATTTTAATTTTGAATATGGCTTCTCACGATTATTAAAATAAAACAGTTAATGGGCCACGCAATGTGCAGGCAAAGTCCGAATCTTGTGAGGGTAAAACAGATGAGGAGCGAATGAGTGAAAAAAAGAGCATGTCCACTAGAAGTTTGTGATGTCGTCATAGTTGCTATTTTTTATTTGACACAGCGCTGGTACAGCTAATCAATAATCACTAAACTCAACAAAGAAGATATGTGCAGTTAACCACGGACGGCGTCACATAATTGCCAAATAAAATGGAATCCGCTAAAAACGCAAAATAATACCAAGGCATATTGACATAAATGTGAGTGAAATTTTGTCGTCGTGAGGAGCAGAAACATCTGTTTGGGAAAAGAATGTGTCCAAAAGCGCTCATTCATTGTGGAGACGGCCACTTGAAACATCGACTCAACTACAAAGCAAAAGCTAGCAAGAACAATCCATACACCCACAACACTTTTTATCTGTTGTGTTGTTGTGAACGACATCGTCCATGTAACAACAATGTACACACAGTACTCGCAACTTGAGAGGCTCTCATTTTTTATACCAGAGAGTAAGTCGCCTCTTTACTCGTCAAGCTGAGAACAATAGTGCAGCACACTTCCATACCTTCACAATAATAGTCAGGTATGCCAGGTACGGTCTCTGCGCTAACAAAATAAAGTTTAAAAGAAAGTATAATGTACTTAAAGCACTTATTGATACATTTACACAATGATTATGCTTTGACCTCAAATACTGGTATAAATTGTCCATATGTGAGGGTATAAAACATTTTATTTTACACAAAAAGCACACATTTTATGGTAGTAAAATAAGTGTAAAAGGCAAAAAACGGAATTAAAAACATTTAAAGTGGAAAAACAGAATGTTTTTGTTTGTTTTATATCGCTATAGTTATTTAGGTTTATTGTTATTGCTACTATAATTATTTTTTTTACTTGTTGTGGTTTTAAGTCTCGTCTTGGGCAATACAAGCTTATTTAGTTAATATAGTTTTAGTTAATTTCATATGTGTACGCTTCATAGTCATATGACTTGATACATGTCGAATTATGTTAGCATTTAAGTTTGTTTGGCACATTTCAGCAAAATTGCCTATTCTGATTTGATAATAATGATAATAGATTTATTTGTAAAAGCAATTTACATTGAGTAAACAACCTCAAAGTGCTACAGTGTATTAAAATAAATAAATAAGAAAAATAAAAACTAGAACAGCCTAATAACTAGAGCTAGTATGCATATATCTTCAAAAAAAAGGCTTTTTAAAAAATTATATTTTTTTGGGTCAATGCTGTAATCCCGGTTGGCTTTAAAAAGTTTAGACACCTGTGTTAGAGCACCTCAATCACAACTAACATTAGGGCTGCGAATCTTTGGGTGTCCCACGATTCGATTCAATATCGATTCTTGGCGTCACGATTCGATTCAAAAACGATTTTTTTCCCGATTTAAAAGTATTCTCTATTCATGCAATACATAAGATTTCAGCAGGATCAACCCCAGTCTGCTGACATGCTAGCAGAGTAGTAGATTTTTGTAAAAATCTTTTATAATTGTAAAGGAAAACGTTTTATCAACTGATTGCAATATTGTAAATTTGTTTTAACTATTAAACGAACCAAAAATATGACTTATTTTATCTTTGTGACAATATTGGACACAGTGTGTTGTCAAGCTTATGAGATGCGATGCAAGTGTAAGCCACTGTGACACTACTGTTTTTATTTTTATAAATTTCTAATAATAATGTCAGTGAGGGATTTTTAATCACTGCTATGCTGAAATTATAACTAATATTGATACTGTTATTGATAATGTTCATTTTTGTTTCACTACTTTTGGTTTGTTCTGTGTCATGTTTGTGTCTCCTCTCAATTGCTCTGTTTATTGCAGTTCTGAGTGTTGCTGGGTCAGGTTTGGGATTGAATTGTTATGGTATTGCTGTGTAGTGGTTTGTTGGATTGATTTAAAAAAAATCTATTCTGAATCGCACAACGTGAGAATCGCGATTCAAATTCAAATCGATTTTTTCCCACACCTCTAACTAACATGTTTGTTCTTTAGCTGCTTTGGACGTGAGGAAACAAAAAGACCTGAGCGGCTTCTACCGCCACCTCCTGAACCAGACCGTAGGCGAGGAGGCCATTCCCGATCGCTCGGCCAACAAGTACGTGTTGTCTCGTCCCCACAGGTGTGCAGCGGGTGTTGTTACTGATGCTTCGTCTGTGTCGGCCATCAGAAGTCAAAGCCTGGGCGATATCAAGGTTGAGGAAGCGTCACAAGCGAGTGGCGATAACACGCCGAGTCCGGGAAGCGACGGTGAGGACGCCCGAGAAGAGAAACACGGATTCAACAAGCCTTCCAAACGCCATTACAGACACCGCTCGCCTTCGTCGGGCAGCGACGACCAGAGAGAGAGGGACCGGCGAAAGAAGAGAGAGCGCGAGAAGGACGAGCGAGGCGGATGGAGAAGAGATGAGGACAGAGATGGCCGCCGCAGCCACACCAGCAGGCGGGACTCCGAGCGGGAAGAGCGACGTAAGGAAGGGAGCGGCAGAGAGCGAGAGGGGGAAAGGAAGGAGAGGAAGAATTCAGAGAAAGACAAGAGGAAAGAGAGAGGGGAGAGGAAGACGAAGGAAGAAGAGAAGGAAAGAAAGGAGGAGGAGAAGGAAAGAAAGGAAGAGGAGAAGGAAAGAAAGGAGAATGAGAAGGAAAGAAATGAGGGTGAGAAGGAAATAAAGGATGAGAAGGAAATAAAGGAGGATGAGAAGGAAATAAAGGAGGATGAGGAGGAAATAAAGGAGGATGAGAAGGAAATAAAGGAGGATGAGGAGGAAAGAAAGCAGGATGCCGACAAGAAGGAAGAGGAGAAGGTGAGCAAGTTTGCTAAACGATCCAACGAACAAACGCTGAGCTCGGCCAGAGATCGCTACTTGGCTCGACAGATGGCCCGCTCCGCCTCCAAGAGTTACATCGAGCGCGAGGAAGACTGAAGGTGTGCACACCCCTCTCAGCCAAGTCATGTAAATACCTCCAAATAAACTTCTATTCTAGCTGACTATTTGTACTCTTTAGTGTGGAGGTGGCCCTGCGATGAGGTGGCGACTTGTCCAGGGTGTACCCTGCCTTCCGCCCGATTGTAGCTGAGATAGGCGCCAGCGCCCCCCGCGACCCTGAAAGGGAATAAGCGGTAGAAAATGGATGGATGGATAGTGTGGAGGCTTGGTGTCCAAATGCAGGCTGGAGGACATCTTGTCTCACTGACTAAAAATAAGCCGTCGGTGTCATTTTGCTTTGAAACATAAGCTGTTTGGTCTAAATCAGGGGTCTCAAACTTAATTTACCTGGGGGCCGTTGGATGCAGAGTCTGGGTGAGGCTGGGCCGCGAGAAAAGATTTCTTTAAAAAAATGTTGCGTACTCCTCAGTATGTCTAGTTTCAAATTGTATCACTTGTGCAACTTTCTGGGTGCAAATAAGACACGTCAGGGTGCCCCTGTGCTCAACAAAGAAATATCGCATCTCCCACTTTTCCTGGAATTGTCCTAGCTCATCACTAACCTTTCTCCTCACTGCAGGCTTTGAAAAAGACATGTTTGGGGTTGTGGAATATATTTGTATTCAGCCGACGCACGGAGAATAATGTTATTTCCGCAATGTGCGTCGCTCCGCTTTTCCTCCCTACGGCAACACGGCGGTCGGCGGATAATAGCCGGGAAAGTACCGGGATAGCGAGTGCAAAAAAGTGACGGCTCCCAGAGTGTTATCCAAGGTCATGTAGAAATATTCATCGTGTGAGGCAATGCAAATTAAACAAACAAAAAAAATAATGTTTGAATTAGTGATGCACCGATTAATCGGTAACCGAATATATTCGGCCGAATATGGCAAAAAAAAGCCACATTCGGCCTTCGGTGGAATGAGTTAAAAACAAGGCCGAATAGTGGCGTGTGACGCAATATTTTGATGCAATGACGCAATCAACCAACGTGCAGTGACGTTGGGATATGTTGTGTACCTGTATAAGTGTATGAGGTTACAAGCACACACTTATTGAGATTTAGTGGGGCCTCTGTTTACATTATTAGCCTGTTGTGTAGGCTACCTGTATAAGTGTATGAGGTTACAAGCACACACTTATTGAGATTTAGTGGGGCCTTTGTTTACATTATTAGCCTGTTGTGTAGGCTACCTGTATAAGTGTATGAGGTTACAAGCACACACTTAATTGAGATTTACTTGAGCCTTCTGTTTACATTATTAGCATATCTACTGTGGCTAAGCAGACTTTTGCCAAAAGGACAATAATTAATTTGTTGTTGGTTTATCCACTTTAATGCACTTTTTTTTGGAATGCATGTTTTGTTTGAAGGCCTAATATAAATGAAAAACTTTGTGCTTTTTTTGAAAAGCCAAGGCTACTGGAATATTAAAAACATTTCAATATTCAATAAAAAATTACTTTCTTTGAAAAACATGTCTAAATATTTATTCTAGGCTATTTATGCAATATTTAAAAAATTGTGAAAAACTGCATTTATTATTCGGTATTCGGCCTTCGGCCAAGCGTTTAAATTTTATTCGGCTTCGGCCACACATTTTCATTTTGGTGCATCCCTAGTTTGAATTGGTCCATGTTATTGGGGACTGTTATTACTGACGGACACGTGTCGTGGTGTGACGGCAGCCAGGCACGTAAGAAAACCCTCGTCTCCATGGCAACACTCATTTGCCGCTTTTCCACTAACGCTGGGGTAGGCAACCCAGAATGTTAAAAGAGCCATTTTGGACCCAAATAAGACAACGCTGTCAAGCTCCATTCATATAAAACTTTAAGGCTGCACTAAGATTATACTGTCATATTAAGGTGGAAGCTGCAAAATAACGTCTCGTAATTGTCGTCTCGTAATATATTCCGTGTCTGAGACCCCTGGTCTAAATGTACAAAATGTATTAAATGCTGTCCTTTGTCGCAGATTCAAGCTATGGCTCCATCTAGTGTCATAGTTGAGATAATGCAGGCATCGAAGACAAACCTTTAAGTCGACTGGGGGACAAATATGCAATCTCCTTGATTTAAATCGCTATTGACAATTTTACATGTATCTGCACAACACTGCGCCGCTTGTTTTTTGTTGTTTTTTTCATAAAGAAATACAATCATGTGTGCTTATGGACTGTATCCCTAAGGACTGTATTGATATATAATGTTTATATTGTGTTTTTTATATTGATTTAATAATTTTGAAAAAATAAAAATACATTTATTTTATTTCTTGTGCGGCCCGGTACCAATCGACCCAGTAGTTGGGGACCCCTGCTTTAGAAGATGTCAAATTACTCCAGATGGAGAGGAGTTACCTTGTGGGGGCAGCGAGGAAACAGCGCTCCCCTGTGGCTGCAAGGAGAACAGCAGTACGAGTGTTTATTTTAACCGCTTGAAATCAATCAATCAATCAATGTTTACTTATATATAGCCCTAAATCAATATGCTGTTACATTGCCATTTTTTTTATTTCAATCATGTCAACTCATTAGTATCAATACTATTATAACGATTATAGTTCATATGTAATACTTAAATAAGATTAAAATATGAACACAATACAGTACACACAAATAAATCCCATGTATTTTTTTTATTTACCTCTTCGTAATTATAACTATTATTATAATTATTATTATATTTGTATTATTATAACTACTCTTTTTTTTTAATGTACAAAAAGGGTCTTCTTTATTTAAAGCCAAACTACAATATCACGGAATAAGAGCACGTAACTAACATGGTAATCATTGATGCCAACATTCCAAGATATAACACAAATACATAATTTATGTATCATAAACCGCTCAAATCAAACAATGTGACTACTTTTCAAAATGATGTTGTGCATATATTTACGTCACAGTTCAATCTTTTAAATGACTTCCTTCGTGGTTCGCTCACCCGCCGGAACTGTAGGAGGCGACAAAACTCAAAATGGACGATTAGGTTTGGTGACGCCCCTCTCTGACGTCATGTTCACGCGACACAAGCTATAAATACTCAACTACCGGCGATTTTCCGTCTTTCGGCTCCTACTCTGCTCTCAAACGTTCGCAGTGTATTCGCTCCTCTAAACTACCTGCTTTTATTCTTTGTAACTTCTCAAAAGACATGTTAATCCCACGCTGCAATTCCATTTTGGAGTTAAATGGTCAAGTTTGGTGTCGAAATTTGAAGAATATTGTGGCTACAATGGAGGCTTGGCGAACAGCAGCCACGTGGACGCACGTGCCAGGATCGTGAGTTACAGTTTTTTTTATTTTATGTTATACTTGGACATCTAAAAACAGATTTCACGAATTTAATTCAAACTAAATATTTACTGTTGAGAGCGTAAACTAGGAGTCGATGTTGTTCAGATCATGATGTATACGGGGTGCATGACATCCATCCATTTCCTACCGCTTATTCCCTTTGGGGTCGCTGGTGCCTATCTCAGCTACAAGCAAAATCGAGATTACTTGAATCTGATTCTAAACCATTCAGAAATGTGCATAATCATCTTTAAAAGGTAAAATTGAAATTTTACATATGCAGACGGGTATTTTCAAACAGATTTTGGAGGTTTTGTACACTTGAATAGACTTATTTGGGAAGGCTGAGGAGTGTGATCCCACAATAGTTGGAACACACCCTCTGGTTCCCCTTCTTAACCTTCCTCTTGTGTTAGCTTTCTGTTACCATCTCTTATGTTAACGGGTCGGTTTTGACCCATGTCTTAAATCAGCTGTAAAGTACACTAAAAACAATTATCTATCATCCAATTTGTTTCTCATCTCTTGGTTACCTCGTTAGGTTTCCTTATCCATGAAAATATTCGTTTTAATATTTTTGGTGTGGGCCATTGGGCCTTTTTTTTGTCAGTATACCCCTCGATTTCAATTGAAAAAAATGGTAAAACGAACCTTAAGAGAATCATATAAATAAAAAAAGGTTGTTGTGTTACCTAACTATTACTGAGGGGTATTAGAACACATCTCTTAAATAAATTTGTTTTATTTGTTTTTTCATTTTAATAATTTTAACATGGTAACAACTCTATACTGAATTGACCTCAAATGTCTGGACATTTTAGTTTTTAAGTGCATAAAAGAACCACATAAATGTTTGTTTTTGTACTGGATAACAAGGTAAAATGAGAATCCACTAAAGCTCACATGATTGGGAGAGGAGCTGGCTGTCAGTGTGTTCAGTTTTGGCTCTACTTAGTGCTTTATTGTCTTATTTTTAGAACTGGGTCGAAACCGACCCTAACAACACCAACGTCATAATTTCAACCAGAGCATTTTATAATTTAGTGAAACAAAAAAAACTAGTTTTATTTTGTTGAAATAGAGGTTCCTGACAAAGTCAAAAAGCCTTGATGCATAAAAATAAATGTATGTGGTTCTTTTATGCATTTAAAAACTAAAACGGGTTAAAGAGAGGAACCACCACCCCGGTCTGCTAATCCAGAGGTACCGCCCCCGATGTCCATGTGACACTGCAGAGTCTTGTCAACCAAGACAGCCCCACGGCATTCAGAGCCTTAAAGGTCTATTGAAATTATTTTTCTTTTAATCCAACCTGGGATAGCAGGTCCATTCTGTGTCATACTTGATCACCCCCACTACCTTGCAACCACAGCGCCAATCCAGCATCCTCCTCCACCATCGGAGCCAACTCACCACCAGGTGGTGATCGGTAGAAAGCTCCACCCCTCTCTTCACCCGAGTGTCCAAACCGTGAGGCCGCAATTCCAATAACACAACTACAAAGTTGATCAGGGAACTGCGGCCTAGGGTGTCCTGGTGCCAAGTACACATATGGACACCCTTATGTTAGTTATGGACAATCTGTGACGAGCACAAAAGTCCAATAACAAAACACCACTTGGGTTCCGATTCGGGCGGTCATTGTTGTAGTCATATCAAATACATTGTGAGAATAGTGTTGAATAGATTCCGAGTCGAATAGTTTGATTTAATATTTTATTAGTAGATAGTACAGTACATATTCCATACAATTGACCACTAAATGGTAACACTAGAATAAGTTTTCAACTTGTTTAAGTCGGTGCTCGCTTGTTTGCGCTGGCTTTCGGAGACTCTTATTTTGTTAGCACAGGCACGATGGAGCGGCGCTTTTATTGTGAAGACAGGAACTGTGCGATCAGCCTTTAGGCTTTTGACGGGAAGTACGGTTGACATAGTCTTTTTTTCTTTACTCTTTTTATTTCATAATCATTATTGTCACCGACGTCCCACTGGGTGTGAGTTTTCCTTGCCCTTATGTGGGCCTACCGAGGATGTCGTAGTGGTTTGTGCAGCCCTTTGAGACACTAGTGATTTAGGGCTATATAAGTAAACATTGATTGATTGATTGATTATTGAAACTTGTATTAGTAGATTGCACAGTTCAGTACATATTCCGCACAATTGACCACTAAATGCTAACACCCCAATAGGTTTTTCAACTTTTCTAAGTCGGATTCTACGTGTGACGGTCACGTGACCGCCTGGCTCTGTTTGATTGGTCCAACGTCACCAGTGACTGCATGTGATTGGTGAAACGCAGGCATGCGCAGACCTTACTTTGAATGTGTGTCTGACAAAACCAAAACAAACATTAACAGATCGATTAAAAAAAAAAAAAAGTAGCGAGTAACGAGCTGATTGTAGATAAATGGAGCGGAGTAAAAGTAGCGTTTCTTCTCTGTAAATATACTCAAGTAAAAGTATGTTGCATAAAAACTACTCTTAGAAGTACAATTTATCCCAAAAGTTACTCAAGTAAATGTAGCGCGTTACTACCCACCTCTGCTAGAATCACAACCCTAAAATCTATAAAACTGTTAATTAGTTGAATCAAACTTTTCATATCTGAAGGGTTATGTCTGTGGCTCCTCCTCCATGAAAATTAAGTTGTTTTAATCGCTCATTTTGTCACCTGTACGTCGTTAAAGGTGAAATGTGGATGTTGAGCTCAGCATATAATTGCTTTCCATAGTTAATGCACAAAAGTCGCATCCTGAATAAAGTTTTTTTTGTATGCAGCACTCGGCCAGGACGCCATTGAAGATTGGAGGACATGATCCATGGCGTTTGGGACCTCACATAAATGGTAAGTTGTGATTTATTAGAAGTGAAAGTGTAAAAGATGTCGAGGATGAAAAGTGTGAATAGGAAGTGCCGTCTGATGCGACAACTGACGAGGTTTCTCAATCACGTATCTGAGTCGCCATGGCAACCATTCTCTTGGCCATACCCGCGTGCTTTTTTTCCTGAGGTGTCCCGCCTTGTGTTCCTCACAGGTTTGGGGGTGAGCTGCTCAAGTTTCCAGAACCTGTTCCATGGTCCTGAGGTTCTGAGCCAGCTGGGCACAGACTGAGGTAACTTGAGAGCTCTTCAAAGCTGAGAAAGTTTTTATTGTGCTGATGAAATCTAAACTGAAAAAGCTGGAATTACCGTCAGATTGTTCAGTGGTGATCTTTGGTTTTCTGAACTTTGACCATGTAATGTTTGATACTATGTACGCCGCAGTGGAATATTAACTTTTTATTTCACTTGAAGGGTTCATGAAGAGCTGCCATCTTCTACATGTTCATTGAAATGCTGCATGTAAGTTTTCTCAACATTTAATGTTTGCACTTGTACTAAATATGAAGAAATGAGTCATGAATTAGAATATATTGTTATTCATGTGATTAAATGAAGTCTGTTATCTTATAAATCTGACCTTTTTCTTAAAGTGGTTAAGTCTTACTGGGATGTTATCACGTATGTTGGGTGTCCTTACTTTTTCACAGCCCACAGTATTAAAGTATGCGGCCACCATTTTGATATTTTTCAAAACAGATACCAAAAAATGTTTTACCTTTTGGGCTCCCTTTAACTTTAATCCTGTAGTTTTGAACATAAAAATGTAAATACATGCATGCAGTGTCCTCTCCAGGGCCCAGGCTGAGACCGATTTTTTTATTTTATTTTAATCTTCTATTTTTTTCTCCCATCCCCGCCCCCCCACTTTGTTTACCTGTATGTCATCTTTTTTGTAAGGGGCGCTGGAAGCCGGCAGACCCGTCAGCGATCCTGTTCTGTCTCCCTGTAATGTTTGTCTAAACTTGAATGGGATTTTGCTGAACATTTTAATTTTCCTGAAGGAACTCTCCTGACGGAATAAATAAAGTACTGTCTAATCTAATCCATCGAATCTTTTCCCTCAGATTTTTAAAGTTGAATAGTTCAAAGGGGTTAATTTATATTTTTTTGTAGTAAAGCATTATTGAATAATAAAGGGTCCCGCTCAAAAAAAAATTGTCACCGTTTAAGATGAACTTCAGACGTATTGTCGAAGTTTTTGTTCTGCCATTTGTCAGACGTTTGTTTGTGAAGTAATTGGAGCTTAAATATGTCAATAATTCACATTACTTTTTGAGCAATGACTACTGTAAATAAAATAAATGCCTACATGGCAACTTTGTTATTAAAGTCAGTTTGTCGTTATATTCACCTGTATGCTCTTGTTTTTGGTTTTAATTGTATTGGTTAAAGTTCGCGTTCAGACACTGACTTAATGCTTCTGTCTTGACCAGGTTTAAGATTGTCCACTGAGGTGGAACGTGACCAAAGTCTGGGCTTCCCTACAGAAGAAAGGATGGATGTCTTCAGGATCAGTGGACTTAGTCAGGTGAATGTCAGCAGAGATGTCACGTTGTCTCTTGTGTGCTGATGAAATCTAAACTGAAAAAGCTGGAATTACCGTCAGATTGTTCAGTGGTGATCTTTGGTTTTCTGAACACCAACTAAATGTGCTTTAAAGTATCCTTGAATCGGGAGCTGACTTTAACTTGGAGTGTTTTCTTGCAGGATGTGGAACTGCTCGGACATTTGATGGAAAAAATGCTTTTTAATGTAAAATGTTTTAAATGAAATAAACAACTTTAAATTTACCACTGCCCTTTGTGTATTATAATATTCTAACATTCTCAAAGCCTTCATTGCATGCTTAGTTTCTCCAAGAGTGGGTGTAGAACACTTGTGAGATTACAATG
This sequence comes from Nerophis ophidion, assembly GCF_033978795.1. Taxonomy (NCBI): domain Eukaryota; kingdom Metazoa; phylum Chordata; class Actinopteri; order Syngnathiformes; family Syngnathidae; genus Nerophis; species Nerophis ophidion. The sequence continues at coordinate 78,991,835 of NC_084614.1, forward strand.
TCAAACATATTTTATTACTCGTATTCATAATTGGACGTAACTCAAGCTTGCAGCCAGAAGACAGGATGAGGATGCAGACAAGATGGCTACCTGGCTCGCTCCGCCGCAAAGTTACATCGAGCGTGAGGAAGACTGAAGGTGTGCACACCCCCCTTAGCCAAATCATGTAAATACCTCCAAATAAACTTCCATCCCAGCTGACTATTTGGAGGTTTGGTGTCCAAAGTGCAAGCTGGAGGACATCTTGTCTCACTGACTAAAACTAAGCCATTGCTGTCATGTATGCTGTCATGTATTTGCTTTAAAACAAGCTGTCTGCTATAAATGTATAAAGTTGTGTCCTATGTTGTAAATTCAGGCGATGGCTCCATCTAGTGTCCTAGTTGAGCCAATGCAGGCATCAGAGAAATATAGAAACCCATCCATCCATCATCTTCCGCTTATCTGAGGTCAGGTCGCGGGGGCAACAGCCTAAGCAGGGAAGCCCAGACTTCCCTCTCCCCAGCCACTTCGTCTAGCTCTTCCCGGGGGATCCCGAGGCGTTCCCAGGCCAGCCGGGAGACATAGTCTTCCCAACGTGTCCTGGGTCTTCCCTGTGGCCTCCTACCAGTTGGACCACCGAACCACCTCATCTGGCTCCTCTCGATGTGAAGGAGCAGCGGCTTTAGAGTTCCTCCCGGATGGCAGAGCTTCTCACCCTATCTCTAAGGGAGAGACCCAAACTCATTTCGGCCGCTTGTACCCGTGATCTTATCCTTTCGGTCATGACCCAAAGCTCATGACCATAGGTGAGGATGGGAACGTAGATCGACCGGTAAATTGAGAGCTTTGCCTTCCGGCTCAGCTCCTTCTTCACCACAACGGATCGGTACAACGTCCGCATTACTGAAGACGCCGCACCGATCCGCCTGTCGATCTCACGATCCACTCTTCCCCCACTCGTGAACAAGACTCCTAGGTACTTGAACTCCTCCACTTGGGGCAGGGTCTCCTCCCCAACCCGGAGATGGCACTCCACCCTTTTATAGAATATAGATTCCCCTTGATTTGAATTACTATGTTGTCTATCTGTGTTGGCCCTGTGATGAGATGGTGACTTGTCCAGGGTGTACACTGCCTTGTGCCCGATTGTAGCTAATATAGGCACCAGTGACTCCAAAGGGAATAAAAGGTAGCAAATGGATGGATGGAAGTTGACATTTATAAGTACTGAGCAGCATCTTTAATCAAGATGGTGCCAGTGTAGTTGCAGGAGCGTTCTTTTAGTTTCTCTCGTTTGTAAGCTCTGCTTTTTGGCTCGAGGCACTTCGACTTCTGCCTTGGAGGAGAGGCCTTGATGACATGTTTGCACCAGAGATTAGCTGCTGGCTCCACAGACTGGAAATGTTTAGTAAGACTGGGCTGGGGAGCAAATTCTGGCTGGATAAAGATATCTGGCCACTATTGATGGGTTGGATTGCAAAACTGTATTGATACTGTGTCACTAAATACTGACATCTGCTGGACATTAAAAGTCACTACAGGCAAGCTATGGACCGACTCAACTGACACTGATTTAATAACCTAGTAAAAACAATAATATAAACCAAGTCATTGTATTTCATATCTTCATTTAAATAAAAATATATTTTTTTAGATGGTCAATAAATGTGAACATGTATAATAACATGGAAATATAAATGTGTTGTGAATGAGGATGCTTGTGGATTGGGAACTTTTTGTTTTTTTACACATTAAAAAAAAAGTTGTTCCAATGTATTAAATTTTAGACTATTCCTCATTTCACAGTGGAAATGTGAATTATATTTTATATAGCGCTTTTCTCAAGTAACGTGTTTTGAAGAAATACTACACCGCATGAATCGATTCTAAATCGAATTGTCGCACCGGGAATTCGAAATCGGATGGAATCAAGGCAGCAGACGTGCACCAAAAAAATATTACTATTCTTCTTCTGGATCCTGAATTGATTCCTAACTTTGAAAAATTGATTTACATTTTTTTTTTTTACGAGTCAATTTTTATAAAGTGAAGTGAATTATATTTATATAGCGCTTTTCTCAAGTGACTCAAAGCGCTTTACATAGTGAAACCCAATATCTAAGTTACATTTAAACCAGTGTGGGTGGCACTGGGAGCAGGTGGGTCAAGTGTCTTGCCCAAGGACACAACGGGCAGTGACTAGGATGGCACAAGCGGGAATCGAACCTGCAACCCTCAAGTTGCTGGCACGGCCGCTCTACCAACCGAGCTATGCCGCCCAATCTTTTTTGCCTGAGGCTGCTCCATGATTTCCGACGATAAATTACAAATGACCAACATAAGTGCGACGATTCTGTTGGCAGCAGCATCTCGTTGATGGATGGCTTCCTTATAAACACAGATTGGCGTGCAAGCGTCAGTTCGGTCACATGACTTTCTAAAAGCGCACCGACACAGGGTTCTGCCCTATGACCGCGACACATGCGGTAATGCATCACTACCGACCTCTTAAGTCTCACTCATCCACACAGACTGGACATTGGCCACCAGTTAGTGGGCAGCCTAAGTCGTAGTTAGCTCTTTGTTGGGTGAGGTCCGTGCACAATATTATTGACATGTCCTTTTCACACCACTTAAGTGGCAGCAGGTTGCATCAGCTCCTTTAAGTGTAAGTCCTTTGATAGTTCCACATGTAGAATTCTAGAATCTGCAATGAGACTATTTTTGAGATTGCAGGATTAAGTCTAAATTTACTAATCTGTATTCCCACGCTCACATGTGTCCTACTGGGTGTAACTGGAAGCTAGTTTATATGTCCCAACATGTACATTACAACCACTCTTGGACAAACTAAGCATGCAATGAATGCTTTGAAAATGTTAGATTATAATACACAAAGGGCAGTGGTAAATTTTAAGTTGTTTATTTCATTTAAAACATTTTACATTAAAAAGCATTTTTTCTCATCAAATGTCCGACCAGTTCCACATCCTGCAAGAAAACACTCCACGTTAAAGTCAGCTCCCGATTCAAGGATACTTTAAAGCACATTTAGTTGGTGTTCAGAAAACCAAAGATCACCACTGAACAATCTGACGGTAATTCCAGCTTTTTCAGTTTAGATTTCATCAGCACACAAGAGAGAACGTGACATCTCTGCTGACATTCACCTGACTAAGTCCACTGATCCTGAAGACATCCATCCTTTCTTCTGTAGGGAAGCCCAGACTTTGGTCACGTTCCACCTCAGTGGACAATCTTAAACCTGGTCAAGACAGAAGCATTAAGTCAGTGTCTAAACGCTAACTTTAACCAATACAATTCAAACCAAAAACAAGAGCATACAGGTGAATATAACAACAAACTGACTTTAATAACAAAGCTGCCATGCCGACAAATTTTTTTATTTACAGTAGTCATTGCTCAAAAAGTAATGTGAACTATTGACCTATTTAAGCTCCAAGTACTTCACATACAAACTTGGGGAAAATATTAAATTTTTTGTGTGTTTGGCATACAAATGGCAGAACAAAAACTTCGACAATAGGTCTGAAGTTAATCTTAAACAGTGACAATTTTTTTTGGAGCGGGACCCTTTAATATCCAATCATTTTAGTAGATTTTTTTTAAATGATGCTTTACTACTAAGAAATGTTAATGAAAATAATTGAACCTTTTGAACTATTCAACTTTAAAAATCTGTTAGGGGGAGAACACCACATGTAGTTAATGAAGAGATTAAAACTTAATAAAAATAAGGATATTTACTCACATTTTTATGTTAAAAACTACAGGATTAAAGTCAAAGGGGAGCCCAAAAGGTAAAACATTCTTCGGTATCGGTTTTGAAAGATATAAAAATGGTGGCCGTATACTTTAATATCGTGAGCTGTGAAAAAGTACGTGATTACATCCCAGTAAGACTTAACCACTTTAAGAAAAAGGTCAGATTTATAAGATAACAGACTTCATTTAATCACAGGAACATGAATAACAATATATTCTAATTCATGACTCATTTCTTCATATTTAGTACGAGTGCAAACATTAAATGTTGAGAAAACTTACATGCAGCATTTCAATGAACATGTAGAAGATGGCAGCTCTTCATGAACCCTTCAAGTGAAATAAAAAGTTAATATTCCACTCGGGCGTACATAGTATCAAACATTACATGGTCAAAGTTCAGAAAACCAAAGATCACCACTGAACAATCTGACGGTAATTCCATCTTTTTCAGTTTAGATTTCATCAGCACAATAAAAACTTTCTCAGCTTTGAAGAGCTCTCAAGTTACCTCAGTCTGTGCCCAGCTGGCTCAGAACCTCAGGACCATGGAACAGGTTCTGGAAACTTGAGCAGCTCACCCCAAACCTGTGAGGAACACAAGGCGGGACACTTCAGAAAATAAGCATGCGAGCGCGGCCAAGAGAATGGTTGCCATGGCGACTCAGATACGTGATTGAGAAACCTCGTCAGTTGTCGCATCAGACGGCACTTCCTATTCACACTTTTCATCCTCGACATCTTTTACACTTTCACTTCTAATAAATCACAACTTACCATTTATGTGAGGTCCCAAACGCATGGATCATGTCCTCCAATCTTCAATGCTGCATCCATCCATCCATTTCCTACCGCTTGTCCCTTTTAAAAAAACGTCATTCAGGATGCAACTTTTGTGCATTGATTGAAACTTTTACTAATAGACTGCACATATTCCGTACAATCGACCACTAATAAGTTTTTCAACTTGTTTAAGTCAGGTTCAAGTTGATCAATTCATGGTAAATTAACTAAGGAAAGCAATTATATGCTAAGCTAGCTCAACATCCACATTTTTCCTTTAAAGACGTACAGGTGACAAAATGAGCGATGAAAACAAGTTAATTTACATAGAAGAGGAGGAGCCACAGCTTTGAATAAAATGTTATAACTCAAGTAGGATTTACATCTTAATAATTTTGACCAGCTTTGAAAAGTTTGATTCAACAATTGAACAGTTTTGCAGATTTTAGAGTGTGACTCTAGACCAGGCCTGGGCAATGTACCGCATTTTTCGGATATAAGTCGCAGTTTTTTTTTTTTTTCATAGTTTGACCGGGGCGTGACTTATACTCGGGAGCGACTTATGTGTGAATTGTTAACACATTACTGTAAAATATCAAATAATATTATTTAGCTCATTCGCGTAAGAGACTAGCCCAGGAGTAGGGAACCTGTGGCTCTAGAGCCAGATGTGGCTCTCAGATAAATCTTAGCTGACATTGCTTAACAAGATAAGTAATGAATAATTCCGTGGTAATCAGTGTCAAAAATAACGTTCAAAATGTAAAACATTCTCATGCATTTTATCCATCCATCCGGTTTCTACCGCACCTGTTTAGAAGTCGCATTAATGGTAAGAAGTATTTTATTTATTTTTGGTTAGCCTAAGAATAACAATGTTATTAAAAAGAATAAGAGACTTATTATACTCTAAAAATGTCGATCTTTCTTAAAAATGCGCGCATATAGTTGTATTCAGTGTTAAAAAATATATGTTATGGCTCTGACGGAAATACTTTTAAAAATATTTGGCTTGTATGGCTCTCTCAGCCAAAACCGTTCCCGACCCCTGGACTAGAAGTATAAGATTTCATGGGATTTATCGACTAGGAGTGACAGATTGTTTGGTAAACATATAGCACGTTCTATATGTTATAGTTATTTGAATGACTCTTACCATAATATGTTAGGTAACATATCAGGCACCTTCTCAGTTGGTTATTTATGCCTCATTTAACGTACACTTATTCAGCCTGTTGTTTACTATTCTTATTTATTTTAAATTGCCTTTCTAATGTCTATTCTTGGTGTTGATTTTATCAAATAAATTTCCACCAAAAAATGCGACTTATGTTTTTATATCAAGCATTTTCGGCAGGTGCGACTTATACTCCGAAATATACAGAATATTGACTCGGGGGCCTCATTTAGAGAAAAAAAAAGTGTCTTGGGTCGGTATATCTATTTTTATAAACACTAATACAAAACTTCACTATAATGTCTGATTGAAAAACGTTATGACAGACTGCACTAAAAACGTAATGGAATTTTACATTGGTGACGCCATAGCAACTAATTAGATGACCACAGCAACTAATTGGATGACCATAGCAACTAATTAGATGACCATAGCAACTAAATAGATGACCATAGCAACTAAATAGATGACCATAGCAACTAATTAGATGACCATAGCAACTAATTAGATGACCATAGATACCAATTAGATGACCATAGCAACTAAATAGATGACCATAGCAACTAAATAGATGACCATAGCAACTAATTAGATGACCATAGCAACTAATTAGATGACCATAGTAACTAATTAGATGACCATAGCAACTAATTAGATGACCATAGCAACTAAATAGATGACCATAGCAACTAAATAGATGACCATAGCAACTAATTAGATGACCATAGCAACTAATTAGATGACCATAGCAACTAATTAGATGACCAGAGCAACTAATTAGATGACCAGAGCAACTAATTAGATGACCAGAGCAACTAATTAGACAGAGCAACTAATTAGATGACCATAGCAACTAATTAGATGACCATAGCAACTAATTAGATGACCATAGTAACTAATTAGATGACCATAGCAACTAATTAGATGACCATAGCAACTAATTGGATGACCATAGTAACTAATTAGATGACCATAGCAACTAATTAGATGACCATAGTAACTAATTAGATGACCATAGTAACTAATTAGATGACCATAGCAACTAATTAGATGACCATAGCAACTATTAGATGACCATAGCAACTAATTAGATGGCCAGAGCAACTAATTAGATGACCAGAGCAACTAATTAGATGACCAGAGCAACTAATTAGATGACCATAGTAACTAATTAGATGACCATAGTAACTAATTAGATGACCATAGCAACTAATTAGATGACCATAGTAACTAATTAGATGACCATAGCAACTAATTAGATGACCATAGCAACTAATTAGATGACCATAGCAACTAATTAGATGGCCAGAGCAACTAATTAGATGACCAGAGCAACTAATTAGATGACCAGAGCAACTAATTAGATGACCAGAGCAACTAATTAGATGACCATAGTAACTAATTAGATGACCATAGCAACTAATTAGATGACCATAGCAACTAATTAGATGACCATAGCAACTAATTAGATGACCATAGTAACTAATTAGATGACCATAGCAACTAATTAGATGACCATAGCAACTAATTGGATGACCATAGTAACTAATTAGATGACCATAGCAACTAATTAGATGACCATAGCAACTAATTAGATGACCATAGCAACTAATTAGATGACCATAGTAACTAATTAGATGACCATAGTAACTAATTAGATGACCATAGCAACTAATTAGATGACCATAGCAACTAATTGGATGACCATAGTAACTAATTAGATGACCATAGCAACTAATTAGATGACCATAGCAACTAATTAGATGACCATAGCAACTAATTAGATGACCATAGTAACTAATTAGATGACCATAGCAACTAATTAGATGACCATGGCAACTAATTAGATGACCATGGCAACTAATTAGATGACCATGGCAACTAATTAGATGACCATGGCAACTAATTAGATGACCATAGTAACTAATTAGATGACCATAGCAACTAATTAGATGACCATAGCAACTAATTAGATGACCATGGCAACTAATTAGATGACCATAGCAACTAATTAGATGACCAGGGCACATCTACACTTTCAATCTTAAAGATCTAAAAAATATTATTTGGGAATGTCCGGGCAGGTCAGATTGAAAAGTTTAACGGGCCGCATGTGGCCCCCAGGCCTTAATCTGCCCAGGTCTGCTCTAGGCACTACATTTGATCCATTGACATATTTAAGGTCCTATTACTTCACATACAAATTTGGGGAAAATATTACATGTTTTGTGTGTTTGGCATAGAAAAAAAATGTCTGACAAATGGCAGAACAAAAACTTAATCGACAATAGGTATGAAGTGTATCTTAAACAGTGACAAAACATCTTTATGAGTAGGTCCCTTTAAGATCCAATAACTTTAGTAGATGTCTTCTTATTTAAATACTGAACTCTTGAAAAATGTTAATGAAAATTATTAGTTGACCCCTTTGAACTACTCATATTTAAAAATCTGATAGGGGGAAGATTAAAAAAAAAAAGTTAATCATGAGTGAAACTTAATAAAAAATAAGGTTGTTCATTTACATTTTTATGTTAAAATGTTAAACTACAGGATTTATGCTAAGGGGAGCCCAAAAGCTAAAACATTTTTACGGGGGGAGGTTGCCCACATATGCGGTCCTCTCCAAGGTTTCTCATAGTCATCATTGTCACCAAAGTCCGTCCAACTGGGGTGAGTTTTTCCTTGCCCTTATGTGGGCTCTCCGAGGATGTCGTTGTGATTTAAGGCTATATAAATAAACTGATTGATTTAGTATCGGCTTTGAAAAATATCAACATGGTGGCCACATACTTTAATATTGTGGGCTGTATTATTAAAAAGTAAGGGCACCCATTCTTGGGGTAACGATTCGACCTAGAATCGATATAACACTATTCTCGCATTTGATATAACTAACACGTCCAAAACAAGTTTGAAGATATCGTTCTAGTTGCCTAGTTATATCTTTAAAAATATATATTTAAGATTTAAATCTTACTTTAGAAATGTTTTCACCATGAATGGTTTAAGAACCGCGATTCAGATTCAAGTACTGTATGACATGTCACGTGATGTGAACGTTAACCGGTTCACGCTCTCAACAGCAATTATTTAGTCTAAATTAAATTCGTGAAATGTATTTACATTTTTTAAATATACAAGTATGATGATTATAAGTATATTAGTGAACATAAAATTATAAGAACTGTAACTCACAATCCTGGCACGTGCGTCCACGTGGCTGCTCGCCAAGCTTCCATTGTAGCCACAATATTCTTCAAATTTCGACACCAAACTTGACCGTTAAACCACAAAATGGAATTGCAGCGTGGGACTAACATGTCGTAGAGGAGTTACAAAGGAAAAACAAGATATTTTAGAGGACCACATTACACTGCGACCGCCCGAAAGCAGAGTGGGAGCTGAAAGATGGAAAAACGCCGGTAGTTGGGTATTTATAGCTTGTGTCGCGTGAACATGACGTCAGAGGCGGCGTCACCAAACCAAATAATCCATTTTGGGTTTTGTCGCCTCCTACAGTCCCGGCGGGGGCGAAAGGAAATAATTTAAAAGATTGAACTGTGACGTAAATTTACGCACAACATAATTTTGAAGAGTAGTTATAATACCTCGATCACACTCCCGTGGGGAAACTTTGCTTTGATAAAAAAAAATAACAGAAAAATCCACAGCTTATTCCAAAATGATTGTGTGTCTGTCTCCTATGTAATTTCCTTATGGAATAATGTTGTAAATGACATCTGTTGGACCAAAACGTGGTCCCTTCCTAACAGGTATTTACTTACCAACAAAGTCAAAGAGATATCATTTAAAATCATCCTTCGCTATTACCCTGTAAAGACTGATGGTTAGATACAAAAAGGACATTGATGTTATGTAACATGCACCCAGAGACTGTCAACCACTTGTTTTATACTTGTGAAAACACTCCATCACTATGGCAGGGCTTCTGTCGCTTTATCCTGGACAATATTTATGACAAATTTGTGCTTTACTTTAAAGATGTGATTTTTTTGGTTTTACACTGTATGAACAAAAATTTGAAAAGGAATTCTACCTTTCCAACCTCATTATTTTATTAGCTAAGTTTTATATTCATAAATGTAAGTTTCTTAATACCCGTCCTATCTTTTTGTGCCTTTAAAAAAGATCAGGAACTTTACATTAAAACGCTCTCTACCTCTAACAACAAAAAAGCTGTGAAAACGATGATGCTGTGTTCCAAATTTAAGTTGTTTGATGAATCTGAATAAGCCTACGGCTTTGCATTTTGTTTATTATTTATATATATATGTTTGTATTCTTTTTTTATTATTTTGAACTTACTTACAACCCCCTGGCGCTGTTTTGTACTGTTTTCATAATGTTTTATAATGTTGTATATTGTTGTTTGTCTTACTGTTTGTAATTGTTGATATTTATAAATAAACCTTTAAAAAAAATAATAATAATACCTCGATCTAAAACGTTTTCTACCTCTAACAACAAAAAAGCCGTGAAAACGATGATGCTGTGTTCCAAATTTAAGTTGTTTAATGAATCTGAACGAGCCTATGGCTTTGCACCTGGTTTATTATATATATATATATATATATATTTTTTTTTTTCTATTCTATTTTTTTTACTTTGAATTTACAACCCCGTGGCGCTGTTTTGTACTGTTTTTATAATGTTTTGTAATGTTTTATACTGTTGTTGAACTATTTTGATTATTGTTTCTCTTCTGTTTGTTAATGTTGAAATTTAAAAATAAACATTTAAAAAATAACAAAATTATAATAATACCTCTAACTACAAAAAAGCTGTGAAAACGATTATGTTGTATTCAAAATGTAAGTTATTTACTGAAATTGAGTGAGCCTATGGCTTTGCACTTTGTTTATTGTACAAGATGTAAATATAAACAGAATACAATGATTTGCAAATCATTTTCAACCCATATTCAGTTGAATATGCTACAAAGACAACATATTTGATGTTCAAACTGATAAACTTTTTTTTTGGGGCAAATAATCATTAACTTTACAATTTGTTCCCAGCAACACGTGACGAAGAAGTTGGGAAAGGTGGCAATAAATACTGATAAAGTTGAGGAATGCTCATCAAACACTTATTTGGAACATCCCACAGGTGTGCAGGCTAATTGGGAACAGGTGGGTGCCATGATTGGGTATAAAAACAGCTTCCCAAAAAATGCTCAGTCTTTCACAAGAAAGGATGGGGCGAGGTACACCCCTTTGTTCACAACTGTGTGAGCAAATAGTCAAACAGTTTAAGAAGAACAAAGTAAAAGTTCAATTGTAAAAAATTTAGGGGTTTCAACATCTACGGTCCATAATATAATCAAAAGGTTCAGAGAATCTGGAAAAATCACTCCACATGGCCGGAAACTAACATTGAATGACCGTGACCTTCGATCCCTCAGACGGCACTGTTTCAAAAACCGACATCAATCTCTAAAGGATATCACCACATGGGCTCAGGAACACTTTAGAAAACCACTGTCACTAAATACAGTTCGTCGCTACATCTGTAAATGCAAAGCGAAAGCCATTTATCAACAACATCCAGAAACACCGGCGGTTTCTCTGGGCCCGAGATCATCTAAGATGGAGTGATGCAAAGTGGAAAAGTGTTCTGTGGTCTGACGAGTCCACATTTGAAATAGATTTTGGAAATATTCGACATCAAGGGAAAGCGAACCATCCAGACTGTTAACGACGCAAAGTTCAAAAGCCAGCATCTGTGATGGTATGGGGGTGCATTGGTGCCCAAGACATGGGTAACTTACACATCGGTGAAGGCACCATTCATTCTGAAAGGTACATACAAGTTTTGGAACAACATATGCTGCCATCTAAGCGGCCGTCTTTTTCATGGACGCCCCTGCTTATTTCAGCAAGACAATGCCAAGCCACATTCAGCACGTGTTACAACAGCGTGGCTTTGTAAAAAAAAGAGTGCGGGTACTTCCCTGGCCCGCCTGCAGTCCAGACCCGTCTCCTATCCAAAATGTGTGGCGCATTATGAAGCGTAAAATACGACAGCGGAGACCCCGGACTGTTGAACGACTGAAGCTCTACATAAAACAAGAATGGGAAAGAATTCCACTTTCAAAGCTTCAACAACTAGTTTCCTCAGTTCCCAAACGTTTATCGGGTGTTGTTATAAGAAAAGGTGATGTAACACAGTGGTGAACATGCCCTTTCCCAACTACTTTGGCACATGTTGCAGCCATGAAATTCTAAGTGAATTATTATTTGCAAAAACAAAATAAAATTTATGAGTTTGAACATCAAATATCTTGTCTTTGTAGTGCATTCAATTGAATATGGGTTGAAAATGATTTGCAAATCATATTATTCCGTTTATATTTACATCCAACACAATTTCCCAACTCATATGGAAACAGGGTTTGTACTTAAGGAGTATATTGTGAATACATTGAGAAGAAGAAGTGACCACAAGTTTTAGCAACTGTTATGTAAAGAAAAAAGGGGTAGGATTAAATAAGCTTTGCTTCTTCCTACTCCTTTTCAAACATGTTGAATAGAGAAACTGGATACTGTTATGTATCATGTTGCATATGCATGTTCCAAATAAATTCAACTAGCGTACTGCTGTTCTGCTTGCAGCCACAGAGGGGCGCTGTTTCCTCGCTGTCTCCCACAAGGTATTTAATTATGAGGGGGGGAAAAAAAGTCTGCTGACTTAATTTTTTCTCTCTCAGTTGCTCTGCTTTTGTCTTGTCGACGGACATTGAAGCAACTCATCTCCAACTGGATTAATTTGACGTCTTTTAAAGGCAGCCTGCCCCTTCATGTAAGCTTTTTGATACGTTTATTAATTATGTTGTTGTCATGTGTTCTGCTTTTTAATGTCCTGTTTATATGTTAATACTACATGTGACTTTGACGTCATGGAAGTGTGTGAAGAATGAATATGACTTTATTTGATGTTGAAGAAAAAAGCTCCCGCACCAAGTGCCTCCATGGTGCCTCCGGCGAAGAGCGACAGGATCATCACTCACCTCCCCAAGGTGAGGCCCCCAGCCAGCAGCGCCCTGGTGACCGACGTGTTGCTCAATCTGCTTTTCCCGCGCCGACGGCAGTGCTTCAGTCCCAGAGCGGCGCTGAACACCAAAGACGCCTTCCACCCCGACGTGACGGCCGCCTGCCACCACCGCCGGGAGGACGCCGTCAGGTGAGGCGGAGGGGGTCGAACCCGGGTCTCGCGGAACGCCACTGACCGAACTTGTCCGGCTTTGCAGCTTCAACGTGGCCAAAGTCATCGTGGTGGGCGACGTCTCTGTGGGGAAAACGTGCTTGGTCAGCAGGTAAGGTTCAAGCGGTCTGGTATGAAGCAAAATAAGATTTTCAATCCGGACATTCTACAACATTTTTTCAGACCTTTAACATCAAAACTGTCGCCGCCATCATATAGCGCAGTGCTTTTTTTAAATGTCCGTGAAATCTTGAACTATTGAAAGTATTTCAATAGTTGATATCTGCACTTCGGGGTGTTTTACGAGTTATTACCGTAATCCAGTGAAGTGAAGTGAATTATATTTATATAGCGCTTTTTCTCAAGTGACTCAAAGCGCTTTACATAGTGAAACCCAATATCTACAAGTGCCATCCATCCATCCATCCATCTTCTTCCGCTTATCCGAGGTCGGGTCGCGGGGGCAACAGCCTAAGCAGGGAAACCCAGACTTCCCTCTCCCCAGCCACTTCGTCTAGCTCTTCCCGGGGGATCCCGAGGCGTTCCCAGGCCAGCCGGGAGACATCAATCAATCAATCAATCAATCAATGTTTATTTATATAGCGCCAAATCACAAATGTCTCAAAGGACTGCACAAATCATTACGACTACAACATCCTCGGAAGAACCCACAAAAGGGCAAGGAAAACTCACACCCAGTGGGCAGGGAGAATTCACATCCAGTGGGACGCCTGTGACAATGCTGACTATGAGAAACCTTGGGGAGGACCTCAGATGTGGGCAACCCCCCCGCCCTCTAGGGGACCGAAAGCAATGGATGTCGAGCGGGTCTAACATGATACTGTGAAAGTTCAATCCATAGTGGCTCCAACACAGCCGCGAGAGTTCAGTTCAAAGCGGATCCAAGACAGCAGCGAGAGTCCCGTCCACAGGAAACCATCTCAAGCGGAGGCGGATCAGCAGCGTAGAGATGTCCCCAACCGATACACAGGCGAGCGATCCATCCTGGGTCTCGACTCTGGACAGCCAGTACTTCATCCATGGTCATCGGACCGGACCCCCTCCACAAGGGAGGGGGGGACATAGGAGAAAGAAAAGAAGCGGCAGATCAACTGGTCTAAAAAGGAGGTCTATTTAAAGGCTAGAGTATACAGATGAGTTTTAAGGTGAGACTTAAATGCTTCTACTGAGGTAGCATCTCGAACTGTTACCGGGAGGGCATAGTCTTCCCAACGTGTCCTGGGTCTTCCCCGTGGCCTCCTACCGGTTGGACGTGCCCTAAACACCTCCCTAGAGAGGCGTTCAGGTGGCATCCTGACCAGATGCCCGAACCACCTCATCTGGCTCCTCTCGATGTGAAGGAGCAGCGGCTTTACTTTGAGTTCATCCTGGATGGCAGAGCTTCTCACCCTATCTCTAAGGGAGAGACCCAAACTCATTTCGGCCGCTTGTACCCGTGATCTTATCCTTTCGGTCATGACCCATAGGTGAGGATGGGAACGTAGATCGACCGGTAAATTGAGAGCTTTGCCTTCCGGCTCAGCTCCTTCTTCACCACAACGGATCGGTACAACGTCCGCATTACTGAAGACGCCGCACCGATCCGCCTGTCGATCTCACGATCCACTCTTCCCCCACTCGTGAACAAGACTACAAGTGCTGTTCATATTATTAGAATATCATGAAAAAGTTGATTTATTTCAGTAATTATATTCAGAACGTGAAACTTACATATTATATCAATTCATTACACACATAGTGATATATTTGAAATGTTTATTTCTTTAAATGTTGATGATTAGTACTGACTATTACTGAAAATCCCAAACTCAGTATCTCAGAAAATTAGAATATTAGTTACGACTAGTACCAAAAAATATTTTTTTATAAATGTGGGCCAACTGAAAAGTATGAACATGGAAAGTTTCAGCATGTACGGCAATCAAGACTTAGTTTCAGCTCCTTTTGCCTGAATTGCTGCAGCAATACGGCGTGGTATAAAGTCGGCCAGTCTGTTGCACTCCTCAGGTGTTATGAGAGCCCAGGTTGCTTTAATAGTGGCCTTCAGCTCTTCAGCATTGTTGGGTCTGGCATCTGGCATCTTCTGCTTCACAATACTTCATAGCTTTTCTACGGGGTTAAGGTCAGGTGAGTTTGCAGGCCAATCAAGAACAGGGATACCATGGTCCTTAAACCAGGTACTGGTAGATTTGGCACTGTGTGCAGGTGCCAAGTCATGTGGGAAAATGAAATCCTCACCTCCATAAAATTGGTCCGCGGCAGGCAGCATAAACTGTTGTAAAACTTCCTGGTAGACTGCTGCATTGACCCTAGACCTCAGGAAACACGGTGGACCAACACCAGCAGATGACATGGCACCCCAGACCATTACCAAATGTGGAAATTTGACACTGGACTTCAGGCAACGTGGATTCTGTGCCTCTCCTGTCTTCCTCCAGACTCTGGGACCTTGATTTCCAATGGAGATACAAAATTTACTTTCATCTGAAAACCACTCAGCAGCAGTCCAGTCCTTTTTGTCTTGAGCCCAGGCGAGACGTTGTCTCTTATTCCAGAGTGGCTTTACACAAGGAATGCGACAGCTGAAGCTCATATCTTGCATACGTCGGTGCGTGAAGGTTCTTGAAGCACTGAATCCAGCTGCAGTCCACTCTTTGTGGATCCCCCCCACATTTTTGAATCGGTTTTGTTTGACAATCCTCTCCAGGGCGCGGTTATCCCTCTTGCTTGTACACTTTTTTCGACCACATCTTTGTCTTCCCTTGGCCTCTCTATTAATGTGCTTGGACACAGAGCTCTGGGAACATCCAACCTCTTTGGCAATGACCTTTTGTGTCTTGCCCTCCTTCTTTAAAGTATCAATGGTCATCTTTTGGACAGTTGTCAAGTCAGCAATCTTCCCCATGATTGTGTGTCATACAGAATCAAAAGGAGAGACCATTTAAAGGCTTTTCCAGGGGTTTTGAGTTAGTTAGCTAATTAGAGTGTGGCACCAGGTGTCTTCAATATCTGACATTTTCACCATATTGTCAGCTATAATCATCTCCTTTTTGGCAAAAAACACTTGAAATGTATCAGTCTGTTTGGAATGAATGTATACAATCAACAAGTTTGACTTTCTAAATGGAATTAATGAAATAAATCAACTTTTTCATGATATTCTAATAATATGACCCGCACCTGTAGTTTCCTTAGTTCCCAAACGTTTCTTGAGTGTTGTTAAAACAAAAGGTGATGTAACACAGTGGTGAACATGCCCTTTCCCAACTACTTTGGCACGTGTTGCAGCCATGAAATTGTAAGTTATTATTTGCAAAGAAAAAATAAAGTTTATGAGTTTGAACATCAAATATCTTGTCTTTGTAGTGCATTTAATTGAATATGGCTTGAAAAGGATTTGCAAATCATTGTATTCTGTTTTTATTTACCATTTAGACAACTTCACCGGTTTTTGGGTTTAGAAGAAAATACATATGTTGTGTTAATCAAGCAACGAAGGTAATGTAGAACTGCCGAGTGTTTCTACGTTTGTGTCAAACACTCAAAAAGTCTGCAGATGGAGATTGAAATAAACATGTTGCCGTGACGATATGCATCATCCATGTTCCTGGCAGGTTCTGCAGCGGCGCCTTCAGCAGGAACTACAAGGCCACCATCGGCGTGGACTTCCAGATGGAGCGCTTCCAGGTGCTCGGAGTCCCCTTCAATCTGCAGCTGTGAGTATGACCTTGTCGTCTCCACAGAGGGGCGGGGCTGAGGGCGGGGCTGAGGGCGGGGCTGTCAGTGAGATGTCTTACTGTGCTCACTGTTTGGAAACTGTTGCAGGTGGGACACAGCAGGACAGGAGCGCTTCAAGTGCATCGCCTCCACCTACTACAGAGGAGCTCAGGGTGACTGTCTCTCTCTCTTCTTTGTGTTGTCTCTCTTCTTTGTGTTGTCTCTCTTCCTTGTGTTGTCTCTCTTCCTTGTGTTGTCTCTCTTCCTTGTGTTGTCTCTCTTCCTTGTGTTGTCTCTCTTCTTTGTGTTGTCTCTCTTCTTTGTGTTGTCTCTCTTCCTTGTGTTGTCTCTCTTCCTTGTGTTGTCTCTCTTCTTTGTGTTGTCTCTCTTCTTTGTGTTGTCTCTCTTCTTTGTGTTGTCTCTCTTCTTTGTGTTGTCTCTCTTCTTTGTGTTGTCTCTCTTCTTTGTGTTGTCTCTCTTATTTGTGTTGTCTCTCTTCTTTGTGTTGTCTCTCTTCCTTGTGTTGTCTCTCTTCCTTGTGTTGTCTCTCTTCTTTCTGTTGTCTCTCTTCCTTGTGTTGTCTCTCTTCCTTGTGTTGTCTCTCTTCTTTGTGTTGTCTCTCTTCTTTGTGTTGTCTCTCTTCTTTGTGTTGTCTCTCTTCTTTGTGTTGTCTCTCTTCTTTGTGTTGTCTCTCTTCCTTGTGTTGTCTCTCTTCCTTGTGTTGTCTCTCTTCTTTCTGTTGTCTCTCTTCCTTGTGTTGTCTCTCTTCCTTGTGTTGTCTCTCTTCTTTGTGTTGTCTCTCTTCTTTGTGTTGTCTCTCTTCCTTGTGTTGTCTCTCTTCCTTGTGTTGTCTCTCTTCTTTGTGTTGTCTCTCTTCTTTGTGTTGTCTCTCTTCCTTGTGTTGTCTTTCTTCCTTGTGTTGTCTCTCTTCTTTGTGTTGTCTCTCTTCTTTGTGTTGTCTCTCTTCTTTGTGTTGTCTCTCTTCCTTGTGTTGTCTCCCTTCTTTGTGTTGTTTCTCTTCTTTGAGCTGTGTTCTTAAATGTCTCTTCTTTGTGCTGTGTTTTTAAATGTCTATTCTTTGTGTTGTGTTCTTAAATGTCTCTTATTTGTGTTGTGTCCATAAATGTGTCTTCTTTGTGTTGTGTTCTTAAATGTCTTTTCATTGTGTTGTGTCCTTAAATGGGTCTTCTTTGTGTTGTGTTCTTAAATGTATTTTCATTGTGTTGTGTCCTTAAATGTGTCTTCTTTGTGTTGTGTTCTTAAATGTATTTTCATTGTGTTGTGTCCTTAAATGTGTCTTCTTTGTGTTGTGTTCTTAAATGTCTCTTCTTTGTGTTGTGTCCTTAAATGTGTCTCTTCTTTGTGTTGTGTCCTCAAGTGTCTCTTATTTGTGTTGTGTCCTCAAAAGTGTCTCTTCTTTTTGTTGTGTCCTCAACAGTGTCTTTTCTTTGTGTTACGTCCTCAAAAGTGTTTCTTATTTGTGTTGTGTCCTCAAAAGTGTCTTTTCTTTGTGTTTCGTCCTCAAAAGTGTATTTTCTTTGTGTTGTGTCCTCAAGTGTCTCTTATCCGTGTTGTGTCCTCATAAGTGTCTCTTCTTTTTTTGTGTCATCAAAAGTGTCTTTTCTTTGTCTTTACGATCCTCAAAAGTGTGTCTTCTTTGTGTTGTGTCCTCAAGTGTCTCTTCTTTGTGTTGTGTCCTCAAGTGTCCTTTTTGTGTTGTGTCCTAAAGTGTCTCTTCTTTGTGTTGTCCTCAAAAGTGTGTCTTTATTGTGTTGTGTCCTCAAGTGTGTCTTCTTTGTGTTGCGTCCTAAAAAGTGCCTCTTCTTTGTGTTCTGTCCTCAAAAGTGTGTCTTTATTGTGTTGTGTCCTCAAGTGTATCTTCTTTGTGTTACGTCCTCAAGTGTGTCTTCGTTGCGTTGTTTCCTCAAAAGCGTATCTTCTTTGTGTTACGTCCTCAAGTGTGTCTTCTTTGTGTTGTGTCCTCAAAAGTGTCTCTTCTTATTGTTGTGTCCTTTTTGTGTTGCGTCCTAAAGTGTTTCTTCTTTGTGTTACGTCCTCAAGTGTCTCTTCTTTGTGTTGTGTCCTCAAAAGTGTCTCTTGTTATTGTTGTGTCTTCAAAAGTCTTTTCTTTGTGTTACGTCCTCAAAAGTGTCCTTTTTGTGCTGCGCCCTAAAGTGTTTCTTCTTTGTGTTGCGTCCTCAAAAGTGCCTCTTCTTTGTGTTCTGTCCTCAAAAGTGTCTTTATTGTGTTGTGTCCTCAAGTGTATCTTCTTTGTGTTACGTCCTCAAGTGTGTCTTCGTTGCGTTGTTTCCTCAAAAGCGTATCTTCTTTGTGTTACGTCCTCAAGTGTGTCTTCTTTGTGTTGTGTCCTCAAAAGTGTCTCTTCTTATTGTTGTGTCCTTTTTGTGTTGAGTCCTAAAGTGTTTCTTCTTTGTGTTACGTCCTCAAGTGTCTCTTCTTTGTGTTGTGTCCTCAAAAGTGTCTCTTGTTATTGTTGTGTCTTCTAAAGTCTTTTCTTTGTGTTACGTCCTCAAAAGTGTCCTTTTTGTGCTGCGTCCTAAAGTGTTTCTTCTTTGTGTTGCGTCCTCAAAAGTGCCTCTTCAATGTGTTGTGTCCTCAAGTGTCTCTTAGTTGTGTTGCGTCCTAAAAAGTACCTCTTCTTTGTGTTCTGTCCTAAAAAGCATGTTTTCATTGTGTTGTGTCCTCAAAAGTGTCTCTTCTTTGTGTTGTGTCCTCAAAAGTGTCTCTTCTTATTGTTGTGTCCTCAAAAGTGTCTTTTCTTTGTGTTATGTCCTCAAAAGTGTCTCTTCTTTGTGTTGCGTCCTTAAATGTCTCTTCTTAGTGCTGTGTCCTCAATTGTCTCTTTTTGTGTTGTGTCCTTAGATGTGTGTCTACTTTGTGTTGTGTTCTTAATGTCTCTTCTTTGTGTTGTCCTGCAGCCATCATTGTGGTGTTCGACCTGGGCAGGGCCAGCTCGTTAATCCACGCCAGGTAAGACTCATTTTGTCCTTCGTTGTCTCAGCACTTTTAGTTCACAACAGGGATGTCTTTTGACAACTTTGGCCATCCACATGTCGCAATGGTTGTCCCTCTGCTTCAGGGGGTGTCCAAAGTGCGACCTGTACCTCATTTTTTAACCACGACACAATTGTTAGCATCATTATATAACGCCGATATTCAGTATATACCATTTTTAAGTTAACACTGTCGGTATACCCCTCAGTCATATTTTGGTATTTGATGCAAGCTTACATTAGCATGTTAGCATTTTTAACACATTTTTCAGGTGCAGGCCTTTAAAAGTTATATATTTTATATATTTATAAGGTGTGTGTCATGTTTTCATTTCTATTTAAATTATTATTTTTTAAATCATATATTTTAACTTCCTATGGAACGTGTGTGTTTGTCTGTGGAACGCTCTCCCTGACCACCTGAGGGCACCACAGACGGTGGATGCTTTTTTAAAAAAAGGCTTAAAACCCTTCTTTTTAAAAAAGCCTTTTTATAGATATATGCATACTAGTTCCAGCTATTAGGCTATTCTAGTTTTTATTTTTATTGTCTTATTATTATTATTATTATTATTTTTAACACACTGTAGCACTTTGAGGTTGTTTGCTCAATGTAAAGGGCTTTTTACAAATAAAATCTATTATTATTATTACTATCTTTTCTTTTATGTATACTTTGTAGCATTTTGAGATTTTAACAAATGTAGAGTGCGTTACAATTGTAATTCATTATTAATTATTATTATATTTTGGTACTTAACACACGTTACAGTTAGCATTTTCTTTTAAACTAATTTAGCAGCTATACACCTGTGTCATACCGTTTGGTATTTTACTAATGCTAACTGTCAGCATGCTATTGTCAGACTGTTAGCATGCTAGCTTTTTTTTTTTAGCTCTTTTTGCTAATTGATGCTATTTGGCCAGTGTGCTAACTGTCAGCATTTCTGTTCTGTTTCGGTCCTTTAGCATTCCCACCAAATTTTAACCAATATTGCATTATAGTTATTTGAAAAAATATTAATGTTTTGTACGGTTTTGAAGGTGAAAACCAACCAAAATGGCCCCGAACCCTTTGATTTGTCAGTCCGTGGCCCTCGGTGAAAATTGTTTGGCCCGGTCTGCCTGATTGCAATATTAGAATAAGAAGAAATAAGAAAAAGAGTTAACGACCACATGTTGTTGGCGTAGGCAGTGGTTGGAAGACGCCATGAAGGAGAACGACCCGTCCAGCGTACTCCTCTTCCTCGTGGGGACCAAGAAGGACCTCGGCGTGGGTGAAAATGATGCAAAAAACAAAACAAAAAAAAAAAACACAAAATACATTATTTCTCCATTGGAGTTTGACTGATTCTGTGACACAGCTTGGAAAAAGTCGTATTGTGAAATGAATTCTTCTCAGTTGAATGGATGCCTTTCCACCAAAACTTCACCATTTTTAAAGCCCCACTTAATAACTTTCAGTTTTGGTTGATTTTGCCACTTTTGCAGCAGAACACATCAGAGTCACATGACTTTGTGCTTAACACATGCGAACGGTTAGCATGCTAACATTAGCATTCTAGCATGCTAACATTAGCATTCTAGCATGCTAACTTTTTTCTTGCCAATTTTACAGCCAAACCCCTCAGACTTAGATCAATTGGTGCTTGACGCATGTTAACTGTTAGCATGCTAGTATTAGCATGCTAATAACCTTTTTAGCCAATTTTGCAGCAGAACACCCTAGAGTATTTTGATTTTGTACTTAACTCATGCTAACATTAGTATTTAAGCATGCTAACCTTTTTAGACAATTTTACAGCTGACCCCCTCAGACTCATAACCTGATACTTGACACATGTTAACTGTTAGCATGCTAACGTTAGCATTTTAGCAAACAAACTTTAGCTGTGTCATTTTTGCATCATATAATTTTGTACTTCTTAGCCGATTTGACAGCCGACCCCCTCAGACTCATAACTTGATACTTGACGAATGCTACCATGTTAACGATAGCATTCTAGCAAGCTAACTTTTTTCTTGGCAATTTTACAGCCAAACCCCTCAGACTTAAATCAATTGGTGCTTGACACATGTTAACTGTTAGCATGCTAGTATTAGCATGCTAATAACCTTTTTAGCCAATTTTGCAGCAGAACACCTCCGAGTATTTTGATTTTGTACTTAACTCATGCTAACATTAGTATTTAAGCATGCTAACCTTTTTAGCCAATTTTTTTACAGCCGACCCCCTCAGACTAATAACCTGATACTTGACACATGTTAACTGTTAGCATGCTCATATTAGCATTTTAGCAAACTAACTTTAGCATGCTAACTTCTTTTTTTTGTGTGTGTCATTTTTGCATCATATAATTTTGTACTTATTAGCCGATTTTACAGCCGACCCCCTCAGACTCATAACTTGATACTTGACAAATGCTACCATCTTAACGATAGCATTCTAGCAAGCTAACAATCTTTTTTTTTTTTTGCTGATTTTGCATCTTAACACCAAAGAGTTGGATAATTTGGTACTTTTTAGCCAATTTTACAGCTGACCCCCTCAGACTCATAACCTGATACTTGACACGTTAACTGTTAGCATGCTCATATTAGCATTTTAGCAAACTAACTTTAGCATGCTAACTGCTTTTTTTTGTGTGTCATTTTTGCATCATATAATTTTGTACTTCTTAGCCGATTTTACAGCCGACCCCCTCAGACTCATAACTTGATACTTGACAAATGCTACCATCTTAACGATAGCATTCTAGCAAGGTAACAATCTTTTTTTTTTTTTTGCTGATTTTGCATCTCAACACCAAAGAGTCGGATAATTTGGTACTTTTTAGCCAATTTTACAGCTGACCCCCTCAGACTCATAACCTGATACTTGACACATGTTAACTGTTAGCATGCTAACATTACCATTAAAGCAAACTAACTTTGGCATGCTAACTTCTTTTTTTGTGTGCCATTTTTGCATCATATAATTTTGTACTTCTTAGCCGATTTTACAGCCGACCCCCTCAGACTCATAACTTGATACTTGACAAATGCTAGCATGTTAACAATAGCATTCTAGTATGCTAACGTTCTTTTTCGATTTTGCATCTTAACACCAAAGAGTCTAACTGTTAGCATGCTAGAGGTTAGCATTTTTAGCAAACTAACTTTAGCAGTGCTAACTTCTTTTTTTTGTGTGCCATTTTTGCATTATATAATATTGTACTTCTTAGCTGATTTTACAGCCGACCCCCCTCAGACCTCATAACTTGATACTTGACAAATGCTACCATCTTAACGATGGCTTTCTAGCAAGCTAACGTTCTTTTTCTTTTTTTTTTTTTGCTAATTTTGCATCTTAAAACCAGAGTCCATATAATTTGGGTAATTTTAGCCAATTTTACAGCTGACCCCCTCAAACTCATAACCCTGATACTTGACACATGTTAACTGTTAGCAATGCTAACGTTAGCATTTTTAGCAAACTAACTTTAGCATGCTAACTGCTTTTTTTTTGTGTGTCATTTTTTGCATCATATAATTTTGTACTTCTTAGCCGATTTGACAGCCTACCCCCTCAGACTCATAACTTGATACTTGACAAATGCTACCATCTTAACGATAGCATTCTAGCAAGCTAACAATCTTTTTTTTTTTTTTTGCTGATTTTGCATCTCAACACCAAAGAGTCGGATAATTTGGTACTTTTTAGCCAATTTTACAGCTGACCCCCTCAGACTCATAACCTGATACTTGTCACATGTTTAACTGTTTAGCTATGCTAACATTACCATTAAAGGCAAACTAACTTTGGGCATGCTAACTTCTTTTTTTTGTGTGCCATTTTTGCATCATATAATTTTGTACTTCTTAGCCGATTTTACAGCCGACCTCCTCAGACTCCATAACTTGATACTTGACAAATGCTAACCATCCTTAACGATGGCTTTTCTAGCAAGGCTAACGTTCTTTTTCTTTTTTTTTTTGCTTATTTTGCATCTTAACACCAAAGAGTCCATATAATTGGTATTTTTTTAGCGATTCAGATGTTTTTGTCACCTCTTCGCCGTGCCTCGTCCTCTGGCTTGAGTCGATCGGAATTTGATTCCCGGGGTGATGATTTGATTCAGAATCGATTCAAACCGATTCTCAAAATGTGTTATTTTGGTTTTAACAATCATGACGAAACTTTTGAAAAACAGGTTACAGGTTAAAAAAAAGCGCCTGCTGGTTGCATGGGGACGAGATGGCCTAAAGACGCCTTTAAAAAATAGACTCATAATTTATTTATTTTTATCTGTAAATGGAATTTTGAAAATTATGAACCAATTTAGAATAGGGGACAATTAAGAATCGCGATACGAATGTGAGTCGATTTTCTTTGGTGCACCTGTAAGCCGTGCTCATCTGCTGCCTTGACCTGATCCAATTTTACTTCCTACTCAGAGGTCTAGTGGTTAAGAGTGTCCGCCCTGAGATCTGTGGGTTGTGAGTTTCAAACCCCGCCGAGTCATACCAAAGACTATAAAAAATGGGATCCATTACCCTGGCACTCAGCATCAAAAGTTGGAATTGGGGGTTTAAATCACCAAAAATGATTCCCGGGGCGCGGCACCGCTGCTGCCCACAGCTCCCCTCACATCCCAGGGGGTGAACAAGGGAATAGGTCAACTGCAGAGGGACAAATTTCACCACACCTGGTGCGTGTGTGACAATCATTGGTATTTTAACTTTAACTTCCTGGGGTGACGATTTGATTTAAAATCTATTTCCAACCGATTCTCACAATGTATTATTATAATAAATCATTTTCAAAACAAGTTACAGGTTAGAAAACCTCTATCGGGTTGCATGGGGCTAGCCTAAAAACATCCATGTAAAAATTGACTCGTAAAGAAAAATAAATAGAACATTTTTTAATCGATTTTTGAAAATTCGGAATCGATTTAGAATTGGGGACGAGGGAAAAATCGCGATTACGGATGTGAATCGATTTTTTTAGGTGCACTTTTATGTTGTGCCCGTCTCCTGCCTTGATACGATCAAATTTTCAACTCCTGGCGTGACGATTCCATTCAGAGACGCTTCAAATCGATTCTCGGAATGTATTTCTTAAAAACGGGTTACAGCTTAGAGTGACCTAAAAACTTGTTTTTAAAAATTGACTCAAAAATTGTAAATCGGTTTTTTGGAAAATTATGAATCCATTTAGAATCACGATAAATAAGAATCACGATTTGGATGAGGCCATTCGATTTAGAAAAGCTTCAAATCGATTCTAGTAATGTAGTATTTCTTCAAAACATGTTACAGCTTAGAAAGGCGCCTTCTGGATCAATGAAAGTTACCTAAAATAGACTCAAGATTGTAAAGGGATTTTTTGAAAATGATGAATCCATTTTAGAATCAAGATAAATAAGAATCGCGATTCGGATGAGAATTTATTCTCGCAATGTATAATTTGGTGTAATAGTTATATTGAAACGCTTTCAAAGCAGGTTGGAAAAGATCCTTCTGGTTGCTTGGAAATGGCCTAAAAATATATTTGTAAAAATTGACTCGTAAAAAAAACCCATTGTAAATCGATTTTTGAAAGTTAGGAATCGATTTAGGATCGAGATGAAGAAGAATAGTAATAATATTTTTTTTGCTGCACTTCTATGTCGAGCACATCTGCTGCTTTGATTCCATCCGATTTCGATTCCTCGTATGACGATTCGATTCAGAATCGATTCTCGCAGTGTAGTATTTCTTCAAAACATATTACAGCATAGAAAAAGCGCATTCTGGATAAATAAAAGTGACCTATAAACGTCTTTTTCAACATAGACTCAAGATTGTTAATGGATTTTTTTGAATCAATTTTAGAATCAAGATAAATAAGAATCGCAATTTGGATGAGAAATGATTCTCGC
The DNA here is from genome assembly GCF_033978795.1 of Nerophis ophidion. Taxonomy (NCBI): domain Eukaryota; kingdom Metazoa; phylum Chordata; class Actinopteri; order Syngnathiformes; family Syngnathidae; genus Nerophis; species Nerophis ophidion. The sequence continues at coordinate 79,017,448 of NC_084614.1, forward strand.
AATGTATAATTTGGTGTAATAGTTGTATTGAAACGCTTTCAAAGCAGGTTGGAAAAGATCCTTCTGGTTACTTAGAGATGGCCTAAAAAACATATTTATAAAAATTGACTACTAAAAAAAAAATAATTGTAAATCGATTTTTGAAAGTTAGGAATCGATTCAGGATCGAGATGAAGAAGAATAGTAATAATATTTTTTTGGTGCACCTCTATGTCGAGCACGTCTGCTGCCTTGATTCCATCTGATTTCGATTCCTGGTGCGACAATTCGATTTAGAATCGATTAATGCGGTGTAGTATTTTCTTCAAAACATATTACAGGCATAGAAAAGCGCATACTTGATCAATAAGAGACCTAAAAACGTATTTTTTCAAAATAGACTCAAGATTGTAAATTAATTTTTAAAATAAATTTTAGAATCAAGAAAAAATAAGAATCGTGATTTGGATGAGAATTGATTCTCGCAATGTATAATTTGGTGTAAAAGGTATATTGTAACGTTTTCAAAACAGGTTGGAAAAGATCCTTCTGGTTGCTTGGAGATGGCCTAAAAACATCTTTATAAAAATTGACTACTAACAAAAAAAAAAATTGTAAATAGATTTTTGAAAGTTAAGAATCGATTCAGGATCGAGATGAAGAAGAATAGTAATATTTATTTGGTGCACCTCTATGTCGAGCACGTCTGCTGCCTTGATTCCATCCGATTTCAATTCCTGGTGTGACGATTCCATTCAGAATCGATTCTCGTAGTGAAGTATTTCTTAAAAACATGTTACAGCATAGAAAAAGCGCAAGTGACCGAAAAACGTATTTTTCAAAATAGACTCAAGATTGTAAAATGGATTTTTAAAATACATTTTAAAATCAAGAAAAATAAGAATCGCGATTGGGAGGAGAATTGATTCTCGCAATGTATAATTTGGTGTAAAAGGTATATTGAAACGTTTTCAAAACAGGTGGGAAAAGATCCTTCTGGTTGCTTGGAGATGGCCTAAAAACATCTTTATAAAAATTTACTCGTAAACAAATTATAAATCGATTTTTGAAAGTTAAGAATCGATTCAGGATCGAGAGGAAGAAGAATAGTAATAATATTTTTTTGGTGCACCTCTATGTCGAGCACGTCTTCTGCCTTGATTCCATCCGATTTCGATTCCTGGTGTGACGATTCGATTCAGAATCGATTCTCGTAGTGAAGTATTTCTTAAAAAACATGTTTCAGCATAGAAAAAGCGGCAAGTGACCTAAAAACGTATTTTTCAAAATAGACTCAAGATTGTAAATGGATTTTTTGAATACATTTTAGAATCAAGAAAAATAAGAATCGCGATTGGGATGAGAATTGATTCTCGCAATGTATAATTTGGTGTAAAAGGTATATTGAAACGTTTTTCAAAACAGGTGGGGAAAAGATCCTTCTGGTTGCTTGGGAGATGGCCCTAAAAACATCTTTATAAAAATTGCCTTGTAAAAAAAAATAAAAAAATTGTAAATCGATTTTTGAACGTTAGGAATCGATTCAGGATCGAGATGAAGAAGAATAGTAATATTTTTTGGGTGCACCTCTATGTCGAGCACATCTGCTGCCTTGATTTCATCCGATTTCGATTCCTGGTGCGACGATTCGATTTAGAATCGATTCACGCGGTTTTAGTATTTTCTTCAAAACATGTTACAGCATAGAAAAGCGCATTTTTGATCAATAAGAGACCTAAAAACGTATTTTTCAAAATAGACTCAAGATTGTAAATGGATTTTTTAAATACATTATAGAATCAAGAAAAAATAAGAATCGCGATTCGGATGAGAATTGATTCTCGCAATGTATAATTTGGTGTAAAAGGTATATTGTAAACGTTTTCAAAACAGGTTGGAAAAGATCCTTCTAGTTGCTTGGAGATGGCCTAAAAACATCTTTATAAAAATTGACTACTAACCAAAAAAAAATTGTAAATCGATTTTTGAAAGTTAGGAATCGATTCAGGATCGAGATGAAGAAGAATAGTAATATTTTTTTTGGTGCACCTCTATGTCGAGCACATCTGCTGCCTTGATTCCATCCGATTTCGATTCCTGGTGCGACGATTCCATTCAGAATCGATTCTCGTAGTGAAGTATTTCTTAATAACATGTTACAGCATAGAAAAAGCGCAAGTGACCTGAAAACGTATTTTTCAAAATAGGACTCAAGATTGTAAATTAATTTTTAAAATAAATTTTAGAATCAAGAAAAATAAGAATCGCGATTTGGATGAGAATTGATTCTCGCAATGTATAATTTGGTGTAAAAGGTATATTGAAACGTTTTCAAAACAGGTGGGAAAAGATCCTTCTGGTTGCTTGGAGATGGCCTAAAAACATTCTTTATAAAAATTTACTCGTAAATAAATTATAAATCGATTTTTGAAAGTTAAGAATCGATTCAGGATCGAGATGAAGAATAGTAATAATATTTTTTTTGGTGCACCTCTATGTCGAGCACGTCTGCTGCCTTGATTCCATCCGATTTCAATTCCTGGTGCGACGATTCCATTCAGAATCTATTCTCGTAGTGAAGTATTTCTTAATAACATGTTACCGCATAGAAAAAGCGGCAAGTGACCTGAAAACGTATTTTTCAAAATAGACTCAAGATTGTAAATGGATTTTTAAAATACATTTTAGAATCAAGAAAAATAAAAATCGCGATTTGAATGAGAATTGATTCTCGCAATGTACAATTTGGTGTAAAACGTATATTGAAACGTTTTCAAAACAGGTGGGAAAAGATCCTTCTGGTTGCTTGGAAGTGGCATAAACTATTTTTTATAATCAAATTCGACTGTCCAAAAAAAAATAAATGATATATATATATATATATATATATAATCTCCTGATGATTGAGGGAACCCCTCATGAAACAGTTTCTGTAGAGATGAAGTAGTCCTTGTGATTTTTCCCACACCTACATATATATATACACACACACACACACACACACACAGTACAAGCCAAAAGTTTGGACGTTCTCATTTCAATGTGTTTTTCTTCATTTTCATGACTATTTACATTGTCACTGAAGGCATCAAAACTATGACACCTGTGAAGTGAAAAACCATTTCAGGCGACCGCCTCTTGAAGCTCATTGAGAGAATGCCAAGAATGTGCAAAGCCAGTAATCAGAGCAAAGCGTGGCTATTTTCAAGAAACTAGAATATAAAAACATGTTTTCTGTTATTTCACCTATTTTTTTGTTAAGTACATAACTCCCAGTGTGTTCATTCATAGTTTTAATGCCTTCAGCGACAATCTACAATGTAAATAGTCATGGAAATAAATAAAAAGCATTGAATGAGGAGGTGTGTCCAAACTTTTGGCCTGTACTGTATATTCTATTTGGAATGGGGATGAATTACCTATTGTGGCGCTGACAAAAGGTCTCGTTTTGTGGTCAGTCTCCTGAGCAGCTGGCTGACGTGGAAGAAGAGGCCATCAGACTCTCAGAGGAAATCAGGGCGGAGTTCTGGGCGGTTTCTGCAAAGTCAGGTGTGCTATTAACAGGACAACAAGAAAAACAAAAAAAGCTGTGAAATGGATCATTTTGTTATGTCAGGTGACGGCGTGAGAGACTTCTTCCTGCGCGTGGCCGCTTTGACCTTTGAGGCCGACATGCTATCGGAGCTGGAGAGACGCGGCTCACAGAAGGCAGACGACATCATCAGTGAGTCTCCGGTGGCGCTCGTCGGACTGTTACTGCGTCAGACTGACGGGCGTGTTTGTCCTGTTAGGGATCGGCGGCGGCAAAGACGAGGAGCGCCGGTCTGCCGGGAGGAAGGCCAACTGCTGCTGACCACAGAGCAAGGGGACGAGCGTCATGGCCGCCGACAATTTGTGTGTAAATTAGACGACAATAAACCCAAAATGGAAGTTTTCTGCCCCGACTGGATTGCTGACTTCCTGCCGCCGAGTCATGTGTCTCGGCGTGACTAATCCCGTGACCTCATGACTGCCGCGTCATGTGGGGACGGGGGGAAAAAGGAGGAATTGTTTGAGCGCCCTGGACAAAAGAGTCTCTTGTCGTCGAATGAAAGGGAAATAAACCTCGACAAATTCAACACTTTTATTAAAGAGGCGGTCCAACCTTGTCCCGTTGTGACGCGAGCGTTGCTATGGCGACGGTAATATACAGCTCGCAGGCGCGGTGGCGTCGATACGAACTGGCAAACAGGAAGTCATGCGTGACACTACAGCTGGCGGGGACGAGACCGTCCAAGATGTCGGTGGGCGTGCACGGCGGGCGCTTTGAGACAAACAAAAAAAAACAAACTTGTCTTTGATTGGTTCCGTATAAAAGTCCAAGGTGTGGCCCCGCCCCCTTGCGCAGCAAATTAAAAAGTGTTTGACAGCTCGCCTGACATGCAGGTCCATATTTAGACGTCCCACTTCCTGTTTGAGAATACTGCTGTGACCTGACGATAAAATGTTTGGGCGGGGTGGCGGAGGGGTCCTATCGATCCATCTCGTCGAGGAGGGGCGTGGCGTCTCCGGCGAGGGACATGGGCGTGCTCTCGATCATGGGGCTTGGCGACGGGCGCGGCGTCATCCTCTGACTTTTCTTACGCCCCTCGGCCTCCTTGTCTTTCAGCCACTGCTCGGCCATCTTGCCCCAATCCACCGCCGTGGAGCTGCTGCCGCTGCTGCTGGGCCTGCAGGGAAGACAGAGGGCGGGGTGTTGGTGCCATCTGGTGGACAGAAGAGGTCGTCGCGTCGGCTTGCACTTACTTAGGCGGCGTCGGCTGCGGCTGCTGCTGCGGCGTCCGCCCTCGGGAGGACACGGTGGACGAGGGCGTGCTGGAGGCGTGGCCGTGCTGGCTGCTGTGGGCGTGGTGGTTGTGGTGCGACGTGTGGCCGGCGTGGCCGTGCGTCGACTGCGGCGTGGAGCCCGGGTACTGCGGCGTGCCGAGGGCCTGCTGGCTGGGCGTCGTGTACGAGTAGCTGGGCGTCATCATGGGCGTGGCAATAGGCTGCTGGGGCGTGGCGAACACCTGGGAGGGAGGAAATAGATAGATAGATATATAGTACTTTATTGATTCCTTCAGGAGAGTTCCTTCAGGAAAATTAAAATTCCAGCAGCAGTGTACAGAGTTGAGATCAATTTAAAAAAAGGAAATAATGGGGGTTTAAATGGAAACAAAATAGAGAAATATTACAATAAGAATAAAAATAAAAAGCAACAATGGGAATACAAATATAACAGTAAAATAAGAATATAACAAGAGAAACTAGGCAGTACACTGCAAAATCTGAAATCTAAGTAAGATGAAATATCTCAAAGAAGGGTGATATTTGCTTATTGCTCCTAAATGATCTCAGTAAGATACTACAGCTTGTTTCCGACATTTTATGACCTATTTTGAGTAAAATATACCTGAAACTATTTTTGTCCAAGTGTCCAAAACACACCCAGCAATGGTGCACAGAAAGGTGGGGAAGAAGAGGGGGAAAAGGCGGCCAAAATGTTCAAAAGTCCCAATTGTGTCCTAAATACCTCCCCGGAGTTACAGTCCCACGAGTCCCGACGCCGGCCACACAAGTCCTGGGATACAAAAAATGTCCAAAACGCACCCAGAAAAGTCCCGCAGGAAGTAGGGGGGAAAAATGACAAAAGTCGGCAAAAGTCCCCAAAAATGTTCTAAATACCTACCCAGGTTCGAGTCCCAACCGGGTTCGAGAGTGAGTTTGAGTGCACACTCGAACCCAGGTGGGACTTTTGAACATTTCCCCGACTTTTCTCACTTTTCTCTCCACCTTCCAGTGGGACTTTGCTAGGCGCGTTTTGGACGTCTTGGGCATCCCGGCTGGGGGCGGAACTTGTGGGACTCGAACCTGTGTAGGTATTTTGAAAATTTTTGGGACTTTTGCTGACTTTTCCAACTTTCATCCCCTCTCCCCATGGGACTCGGCTGGGTGTGTTATGAACATTTAGGGCATCCCGGGACTTGCGCGGCCATATATAAGATTTTATGTTAGAGTGTTTTACTTGTTTTAAGTGTTTAGATCCTACATGATCTCAGTAAGATAGTGGCGAACACCTGGGAGGGAGGAAATAGATAGATAGATAGATAGATAGATAGTACTTTATTGATTCCTTCAGGAAAATTAAAATTCCAGCAGCAGTGTACAGAGTTGATATCAATTTAAAAAAAAGAAAAAATGGGGGTTTAAATGGAAACAAAATAGAGAAATATTACAATAAAAATAAAAAGCAACAATAGGAATAAAAATATAACAGTAAAATAAGAATATAACAAAAGAAACTAGGCAGTACACTGCAAAAACTGAAATCTAAGTAAGATGAAATATCTCAAATAAGGGTGATATTTGCTTATTGCTCCTAAATAATCTCAGTAAGATACTACAGCTTGTTTCCGACATTTTATGACCTATTTTGAGTAAAATATACTTGAAAATATTTTTGTCCAAGTGTCCAAAACACACCCAGCAATGGTGCACAGGAAGGCGGGGAAGAAGAGGGGGAAAAGGCGGCCAAAATGTTCAAAAGTCCCAATTGTGTCCTAAATACCTCCCCGGGGTTGCAGTCCCACGAGTCCCGACGCCGGCCACACAAGTCCTGGGATACAAAAAATGTCCAAAACGCACCCAGCAAAGTCCCACGGGAAGTAGGGGGGAAAAATGAGAAAAGTCGGCAAAAGTCCCCCAAAATGTTCTAAATACCTACCCAGGTTCGAGTCCCAACCGGGTTCGAGTTTGAGTTTGAGTGCACACTCGAACCCGGGTGGGACTTTTGAACATTTCCCCGACTTTTCTCACTTTTCTCTCCACCTTCCCGTGGGACTTTGCTAGGCGCGTTTTGGACGTCTTGGGCATCCCGGCCGGGGGCGGAACTTGTGGGACTCGAACCTGTGTAGGTATTTTGAACATTTTTGGGACTTTTCCAACTTTCATCCCCTCTCCCCATGGGACTCGGCTGGGTGTGTTATGAACATTTAGGGCATCCCGGGACCTGCCCGGCCATACATAAGATTTTATGTTAGAGTGTTTTACTTGTTTTAAGTGTTTAGGTCCTAAATGATATCAGTAAGATATTACAGCTTGTAGCTGAGATTTGATGACCTATATTGAGTAAAACATGCTTGAAACAAGAATATCAAATGTTGCAAAGCTGTGTCATCAACACTCACATGTATAAAACTACTTTTTAAAGTAAGAATTTCTTATTTCAAGAATGTAAAACAAAATCATGACTTTGACACAATTGTTTCTCATATTAAAACAGATGACAGCCAAATAGACTTTGCCGTTTTTTTTTCAATGAAACAATAGAAAATACGTACTCGTATACTGTAGTAGTACACTTGTTATTAGTGAAAATATGCTTATTTTGACAGGTATTTTTGGGTTCATTGAAGTTAGCTAATTTCACTTGTTTTGGAAAGTCTTGACAAGCCAAATTTTCTTGTTCTATTGGCAGATAATTTTGCTTAGTTCAAGTAAAATACCCCTCATTTTGGTATTTTTTTCTCTTGTTTTTGAACATTGACTTTTTGTAGTAACGTTCATGACATGCTAACTGTTAGCATGTTAACAATAGCGTTCTTGCAAACTAAATTTCTTTTTTTGCCGATTTTGCATCTTAACACCTAAGAGTCACATAATTTGGTACTTTTTAGCCAAATTCACAGCCGACCCCCTCAGACTCATAACTTGATACCTGACACATGCTAACTGTTAGCATGTTAACAATAGCATTCTAGCAAACTAACTTTCTTTTTTTCGCTGATTTTGCATCTTAACACCTAAGAGTCACATAATTTGGTACTTTTTAGCCAAATTCACAGCCGATCCCCTCAGACTCATAACTTGATACTTGACACATGCTAACTGTTAGCATTTTAACAATAGCATTCTAGCAAACTAACTTTCTTTTTTTCGCTGATTTTGCATCTTAACACCTAAGAGTCATATAATTTGGTACTTTTTAGCCAATTTTACAGCCAACCCCCTCAGAATTCATAACTTGACACATGCTAACTGTTAGCATGCTAACATTAGCATTCTAGCAAACAAAATTTTATTTTTTGTAGCCAATTTTGCATCCAAACACCTAAAAGTCATATACTTTGGTACTTGACACATGCTAACTTTTTAAACTAGTTTTGCATGTGTATGCTTTATAGGTCTGTGACTTGGTACTTGATGCATATTGTTAGCAATGGCAAATGGCCCCCGGGCCACATTTTGGACTAAACTACGTGCACTCACGTGATAGGCTGAGGAGCTCCCGCCGCCGCCCGTGCTGCCGCCGCTGTAGCCGTACTGGCTGGAGCCCCACTGCGCCGGCGTGGCGTTGGGGTTCTGACCCTGGCCGGTGACGGCGGCGATGGCGTTGAACATCTGCGAGGTCATGTTGCGGGGGAGGGCGTTGACGGCTCGTGTCAGGTCTGAGGGGAGGAGAGAGACGCCGCCGGTCAGACGAGGCGGTTCGCCCAAAAGAAAGACGAGGACGGCGGCAACGAACCTGCGATGTTGATGTTGGCGGGCGTCGCGTTCAGAGATGCGGGCGTGCGCGTTCGGGTGCTGCTGCTGTTGGTGGGCGTGATACCTTTGGAGGGTGGAGACCAGCGTCAACACGATTAAAGTCATCGGAGCAAATAAATCAACACAAAGTGCGCCCTCTGCTGGTTGCTGCCAACTATCATTTGCCTGAAATACCCTCGTGGTTACAAAGTCAAAGGAACTTGAATAATAAGACGGAGAAGATGATGGTGTATGATGGGTTGGGGGTCCTACCGGGCACAGGTTCCTGGTAGTGGTCCTTGAACCAGCGGAACAAGCCGTTGACTGTGGGAAAGACCTGTGTGCGATACCTGAAGCCATCAGGTGTGATGGTCACGTACTCCACCCTGTCATCATGCAAGAAAACAACACCATGACCATGTGTGAGGCGTACATCAAATAAAGGTTGCTTTCTCTTCTTCTAATACATTGAATCTCATTTCATCTGCTCACCATTATTTGTATTTTTGTTTTGCAAATGTATGCTATATTTATGATTAAGATCCATCCATCCATTTTCTACCGCTTATTCCCTTTTGGGATCGCGGGGGGCGCTCGCGCCTATCTTAATCATAATTTATAACCATATATAACAATATATGGAAATAAAATATATACAGTACACACCTTCTCATTTCAATGTGTTTTCTTCATTTGCATGACTATTTACATTGTAGATTGTCACAGAAGGTATCAAAACTATGACACCTGTGTTGTGAAAAGAATTTCAGGTGACTACCTCTTGAAGCTCATCGAGAAAATGCCAAAAGTGCGCAAAATTGTAATCAGAGCAAAGAGTGGCTACTTTGAAGAAACTAGAATATAAAACATGTTTTCATTTATTTCACCTTTTTTTGCTAAGTCCATAACTCCACATGTGTTCATTCATAGTTTTGATGCCTTCAGTGACAAACTACAATGTCATGAAATACCGTATTTCCTTGAATAGCCGCCGGGCATGTAATTCAGTGTAAGGACATTGTGTAAAAAATTCAGTGTATAAACATTGAGTGTAAAATATTTCAGTATATAAACATTGAATGTAAAAACTTTGTGCAAAAAAAATTCAGTGTATAAAAATTGACTGTACAAAAAATTCAGAGTCTACAAATTCAGTTTAAAAACATTGTGTAAAAAATTCCGTGTATAAACACTGAGTGCAAAAAAAAAATCAGTTTATAAACATTGAGTGTAAAAACATTGTGGAAAAAAAATTCAGTGTATAATAAATTGACTGTAAAAAAAATTCAGAGTGTAAAAATTCAGTGTAAAAATAAGTGTAAAAAAATCCAGTGTATAAACATTAAGTGAGAAAAAAATTCAGACTGTAAAAATTCAGCGTAAAAATATTGTGTGAAAAAATTCAGTGTATAAACATTGAGTGTAAAACAATTCAGTGTATTAAAGGCCTACTGAAAGCCACTACTACCCACCACACAGTCTGATAGTTTATATATCAATGATGAAATATTAACAATGCAACACATGCCAATACGGCCTTTTTAGTTTACTAAATTACAATTTTCAATTTCCCGGGAGTTTCGTCTTCGAAACGTTGTGTAATGATGACGTGTACGCAAGACGTCACGGGTTTTTAGCTAAATGTTGTCTGCTTTAACGGCATAATTACACAGTATTTTGGACATCTGTGTTGCTGAATCTTTTGCAATTTGTTCAATTAATATTGGAGAAGTCACAGTAGAAAGATGGAGTTGGGAAGCTTTAGCATTTAGCCACACAAACACAAGTGATTCCTTGTTTTAAATTCCTGGAGGTGAAACATTACTATGGATCAGAGGGTGGTCAAGCGAACATGAATCAAGACGGAATGTCAACCAGCAGGTTTCGGTGAGAAAAATTGTGGTTAAAAAGTCGCTTCTTACCGGAGAAAAGCTGAGCTTGTGTCATCCATAAAGCTGCCGTCGACTCCCCTGAGACACTGGCGTCATCACACCCGTGGAGACACCCTTCCGACTATCAGGTACTATTTAACTCACTAAAACACTAGCAACACAATAGAAAGATAAGGGATTTCCCAGAATTATCCTATTAAATGTGTCTAAAATCCGTCCCAATCGCGTTTTTTTTTCTAGTCCGTCGCTATCAATATCCTCAAACACGAATCTTTCATCCTCACTCAAATTAATGGGGAAATTGTTGTTTTCTCGGTCCGAATAGCACTTTTTGTTGGAAGCTCCCATTTAAAACAATGTGAAGATGTGAGTAGCCATCAACATGTGACGTCATCGTCTGCGTTTTACGGTAGAGGCAGGGCTTTTCAGTTAGCACTGAAAGTTGCAAACTTTATCGTGGATGTTCTCTACTAAATCCTTTCAGCAAAAATATGGCAATATCGCGAAATGATCAAGTATGACACATAGAATGGACCTGCTATCCCCGTTTAAATAAGAACATCTCATTTCAGTAGGCCTTTAACATTGACTGTAAAACAAATTCAGTGCAAAAATTCAGTGTACTAAAATAATACAGTGCATAAAAATTCAGGGTAAAAAAATTCAGCATAAAAACATTGAGTGTAAAAAAAAATATGTGTGTAAAAATTCAGTGTGAAAAAAATGTAGTGTATAAAAATTCACTGTTCACAAAATTCAGTTACATAAATTCAATTAAAAAAAAAAAGCTTTCGTAATGAAGACACAAATGAATCTCCATAGTATTGTCACAAATCTTTTTCTCCGTTTGCGCAACCAGAACCACTTTTGCCTACTGGGTCTTGTAGTTCTTTTCTCTCACATTACAATGTCGGCTTACTGTAACAAAACTACAAAATGGCGGCGCCTGTCCTGACGTTGATTTCGGCTCCCTTATTAGTAAAGATGACTCCCATCTCACAGGATTCCAGAAAAAAATGCCAGCCTCTGCCGTGAATGCTAAGAAACTCACCGTGGTTTTCCACGAGGCTGATAGCCCAGCAGGAACTTTCCAGGTAGAGCTTTGCAAGCAGACACAAAGTAAGGAATGAAGGCTGGCTTCTCCCTCTTGGTTCTGGTCAGCAGCTCCTCCATTTTCTGTCAGAATGAAAACAAATTGAAACTTAGATATAGGGCCAGGTGATATGGAAAAACACATTTTTTTAAATGTTTTTTTTTAAATTAAAGTCTTATTGTCCCGTGCAGAATTATACCGAGTAATTGCATCCCTGCTGTTCACTACTGCAGTATCTTGTCACAGACATTTCCACCATGCTTGATTGAGGCAATAATATATGCTAACAGATGACAACTTTCATTTTGTTCATATAATTGTGTTTATTTATGAGAGGTGCAACGGCATAGGTAACTCACGCTATGGCCCATACCTCGGTTTTAATTATTTTTCTGCACATTTTGTGTGTAAACAGAACAACTTTTTTTGTTTCAAAGTTATTTTGTTTGTCATCACAAACTTCATTCTGTACTAAACTAAGTATCAGTGTTGTAGTGAATACTAGGGGTGTAACGGTACACAAAAATTTTGGTTCGGTACGTACCTCGGGTTCATTTTCGGTACAGTAAGAAAACAAAAATATATAATTTTTTGGTTTTCTTTATTTACCAAATTTGCAAAATCATCCACCAAAAATATTTTTCCAAGTGGAATATTTGATGTGAAGTAATGAAGTAAGGAACCTTGGATGGGTCAATAATTCATAATAACATTGATTTTGATTCAATATAATGTTTTGAGCAATGACAGTTTGAAAGAAAAAAAAAACAGCTTTGTTTTATTAGTCAACATTGCAACTTTTTCTAAATTACATTCAACCTTCAAGCTTTTTTATTTCACTTTTGTCATGTTTTTGTTTATTTTAATAGTATTTTTAGAACGTGCCGTAGGCCTTTAAAACATTAGCTGTGGGCCTCAAATGGCCTCCGGGACACACATTTGACACACCTGCTATAGATAATAAAAAATTAAATCTGATAAATCAATGGATAAAAAGCAAAGCCTGGAGACGCATGAGCATTTATCATTACTCTCTCGCTCTCTGCTCCTTTCTCACGAATGCTGCTGTTGTTTTTAACCCCTTCTTAACCCTGAACCCATCCATCCATCATCTTCCGCTTATCCGAGGTCGGGTCGCGGGGGCAGCAGCCTAAGCAGGGAAGCCCAGACTTCCCTCTCTCCAGCCACTTCGTCTAGCTCTTCCCGGGTGATCCCAAGGCGTTCCCAGGCCAGCCGGGAGACATAGTCTTCCCAACGTGTCCTGGGTCTTCCCCGTGGCCTCCTACCGGCTGGACGTGCCCTAAACACCTCCCTAGGGAGGCGTTCGGGTGGCATCCTGACCAGATGCCCGAACCACCTCATCTGGCTCCTCTCGATGTGAAGGAGCAGCGGCTTTACTTTGAGTTCCTCCCGGATGGCAGAGCTTCTCACCCTATCTCTAAGGGAGAGCCCCAAACTCATTTCGGCCGCTTGTACCCGTGATCTTATCCTTTCGGTCATGACCCAAAGCTCATGACCATAGGTGAGGATGGGAACGTAGATCGACCGATAAATTGAGACAAAGGAACCCTGAACGTACATTGTTAATACACGCAACCCTAACTCAAAATGCCGGACATTTGAGGCATTTAAGAAACTCCGCCCTGACAGCCCCGCAAAAGAGGACATGTCCGGTGAAAAGAGGACGTAAGGTCAGTCTATCCTAGCCCGATCGCTGCTAGCACCGGACATGTCCTCTTTGCTAGCAGCGACCAGACTGACCTTACGTCCTCTTTTCACCGGACATGTCCTACTTTGCGGGGCTGTGCAGAGTTTCTTAAATGCCTCAAATGTCCGGCATTTTGAGTATTGTTTACGTTACTTAATGTGTCCGTCTGGAAACTCGTTCGGTACACTTCCGCACCGAACTGAAACGGCTCAATACAAATACACGTACCATTACACCCTTAGTGAATACTATAAGACTATTATTTACTAAACAACACTTTCAAATGGTCAATTATTTAATTATTTGTATTATTTAATTATTTGTGTACATCAGTGCTTCTCTCACCAGTGGTTTGGCAAACGGCAAACAGTGACCTAGATTGTGGAGTTTTTAAAAATCAAATACTATATCTTATATTTAATGAAAATACATTCAAGTGCAGCCTGAATTTGAGGTACTGTAAAATAACGCGTAGCAACCCATAAAACAGATTATTTCAAGAACAAAATGTTTTCATTCGCAAACTAAAAAAATATTTGAACAAAAAGTACCTGCAGAATTTCTTAGTACATGTTATATCAGAGGAGTTTCATTAGAGCAATCACATAAACAAAATGTCTGAATAAAAAATATCTAAATATAAAAATGTATTTGATTAAATTAGTGGTTGTGTTTATTCTCCCAGTCGGGACTAATACAGTAGTTCAGTCACAAAGACATTCTGTCAGGGGCAGTAGCTCCACAGCCACAGATCCACTATTAACCACTAATATCACAGTCAAAATGAAAGCTTGTTCCCATAGGCACCATAAACTGTTAATAATGGTTAGACAAAAGTGTATATTATATATACTATTATATATATAGTATTTATATAGGTGTGTGTGTGTGATGGATATGTGTGTATTTTGGGCATATGCATGTGTATTTTGGGCATATGCATGTGTGTATGTATGTGATTGTGTGTATATATATATATATATATAAAAATTGTATATATGTATGTGTATATATGTGTGTACATATGTATATATGTAAGTGTGTGTGAATTAAAATATATTATATATAGACAATATATAGCAGCAACCACTGAATTGAATTATATTATATATATTATTGTATTATATATTATATATATATATTGTATATGTATAGGGGTGGGACCTAATAGGTTTACTTCTTCCCACTCCCTTTTGAGCCAATCTTGACATCTACAAAAGATTAGTCACATGTAATGTTTTCAATGTAGGTGTAAAAATAATGTATCTATAGATTTCTTTTGTATTTTATGTCATTCTCTTGTTTTGTTTGCATGGCTCAAAATAAACCATTCATTCATTCATAAGTGCCTGCAAGTCCGCATTCAAGACAGGATTACTAAACACAACCACAAGGTGAACTCAAGCAGTCAGTGAGACTAAAGCGGGGGTGCCAAACGTACGGCCCGTGGGATGGAGCAGGCCCGCCAACAGATTTTATCTGGCCCGTGGGATAAAATGCTAAGTATAAAAATGTACCTGAAATTTTTTAATGAAAGAAACAGCTGATCTAAATGGGTCCACTGGACGTCGCAATAGCAATTCTTTGTATCCTTGTGGGTGATGCTGCATATGTACAAAATAATCCACTTAATGTTAGTACATCATTCAAGGAGAATGATCAAACTAACATAAATAACCTACTGTAATTTGATTTTGATATCATTTTTTTTTTTTATCTTGAGAGATTGAAAATTAACACCAATGACTTGACTGATGAACCTTAATCACATAATTGATTCAGAAAATACAAATAACAACAAAAAAAAGATAGAATACTATTAACCGCAACATGTAAAGTGTAATAAGCCCCGACATTATGATATGTACAATTTCAGAATGTGCTTGTTCTATTTTTAAACAAAGAAAATAATCTGAAGATGTCTTTATTTTTAAGTAATCGTGCCGTGATTTTACCAGTCCAGCCCACTTGGGAGTATATTTTTCTCCATCTAAAATGAGTTTGACACCCCTGGACTAAAGTCTGTCACTAAGGTTGCTGCTCCTTCTAAATGTTATGTTTCAACTTCCATGCTAATGTTGGCCATATTTCTTTATTTTGTTGTTCTGGCGTGCACTTCCGGCTGTGTAAGGGGGAAAAGGTACAACGCAAATTGGACTTCAATTACCTCGTGACGAGCCTGACTTTTGCGACGGTGGACAGGGATGGTCATACGCACTC
The DNA here is from genome assembly GCF_033978795.1 of Nerophis ophidion. Lineage (NCBI taxonomy): Eukaryota > Metazoa > Chordata > Actinopteri > Syngnathiformes > Syngnathidae > Nerophis > Nerophis ophidion. Next base: position 79,032,881 of record NC_084614.1, read on the forward strand.
GCACGGACACAAACACTCTCACATGCAGACACATGGAGGATCACGGCCAATATAGGCAGATTTTTTCATGCAGGATTATACCACGCATTTTTAAAGGCCTACTGAAAGCCACTACTACCCACCACGCAGTCGGATAGTTTATATATCAATGATGAAATATTAACATTGCGACACATGCCAATACGGCCTTTTTAGTTCACTAAATTACAATTTTAAATTTCCCTCGGAGTTTCCTGTTGAAAATGTCGCGGAATGATGACGCGTATGACGACGCATGTTTGTGACGTTATTGGTTGGAGGGGACATATAAGCCCAGCACCACTTGCGGCTAAAAGTCATCTCTTTTCATCGCGCAATTACACAGTATTTTGGACATCTGTGTTGCTGAATCTTTTGCAATTTGTTCAATTAATAATGGAGAAGTCAAAGTAGAAAGATGGAGGTGGGAAGCTTTAGCCTTTAGCCACACAAACACACGGTGTTTCCTTGTTTAAAATTCACGGAGGTGAAGCTTTACTATGGATCAGAGCAGAGCGGTGAAGCGAACATGGTTCCCGACCGCTTGTCAACCGGCAGGTTTCGGTGAGAAAATTGTGGTAAAAAGTCGCCTCTTACCAGAGATCAGCGGAGCTACTGTCCTGCTGCAGCTTCGTGACTTCTCTCAGAGACTAGCGTCAACACACCCGTGGACACACCCCTTTCGACTATTAGGTACTATTTAACTCACTAAAACACCAGCAACACAATAAAAAGATAAGGGAATTCCCAGAATTATACTAGTAAATGTGTCTAATAACATCTGAATCGATCCCAATGGAATCGCATTCTTTTTTCTTTTTTTTCTAGTCCTTCACTCTAAATTTCCTCATCCACGAATCTTCAATCCTCGCTTAAATTAATGGGGAAATTGTCGCTTTCTCAGTCCGAGTAGCTCTTTCTGCTGGAGGCTCACATTATAAACAATGTGAGGATGTGAGGAGCCCTCACACAAGTGACGTCATCATCTGCCACTTCCGGTACAGGCAAGGCTTTTTTATTAGTGACCAAAAGTTGCGAACTTTATCGTCAATGTTCTCTACTAAATCCTTTCAGCAAAAATATGGCAATATCGCGAAATGATCACGTATGACACACAGAATGGAACTGCTATCCCCGTTTAAATAAGAACATTTCATTTCAGTAGGCCTTTAAGTCAGGTAATACTGTATCTGCTAACAGCTGATCACCGTGATCGAACTCAAATTAATCGCAATCAACGATCACGATCATATAATCGCCCAACCCTATTTAGATCTTTGTTTTACTTTCTAGCTTTTTATAAGGAGTATAAACAAGAATTGGAAAGAGAGAAACTTGCATCCTTGGCTCCTCCGTTGCAGTCTTGAAAGTACTTGTGGCCCAGCAGGTCTCGAGCGAAGGCGGCCATTGGCTGGATGAAGCGAGCTGTGATCTCATCCAGGTCTTCAAACTCCTGCACCATGGAGTTATTCATCAATAACATTCTATGGAAGTTTAGTTGTGGCAAAATTATTTGCAAACGTGTATTTCAATGTGTGGGAGTACGAATGTGTGTGTCTATATATCAGTGTGTGTGTGTGTGTGTGTGTGTGTGTGTGTGTGTGTGTGTGTGTAATCAGATCTGCGTGTGTATGTTTTAAGTTTTCTGTCCGTATTTTGATCAGCGTGTGTGTAAAAAAATATCTGTCCCTATTTCAATCGGCTTGCGTGTATGAAAAAAAAAAAAGTGTGTGCACGTATTTAGATCTGCGTGTGTGTAAAATAATATCTGTCCGTCCGTATTTTGATCAGCGTGAGTGTAAAAAAAAATGTGTGCGGGTGTATTTTGATCGGCGTGTGTAAAATAATATCTGTCTGTCTGTATTTTGATGGCGTTTGTGCAAAAAAATGTGTGTGTGTATTTAGGTGTGTGTGTGAAGCAGGAACTCCCTATGGGCTGTCTTTTCACACGTGACTTTTGCAACACTTCTGCCGTGTCTGAAATGTATGTACGATTTCAACGTGAAAACAAATAAACGCGATCATTTTGGCCTCTTTGTCATTACATGATCACTAATTTGAATACAAAAATACTTCTGACCACTAATTTACTGCTAAAACATGAACTTTTATTTACAGAAAGTGATGAAAAGTCTATTGGGCACCATTCAGCAATAAGTTCCTAACTTTTCCTCTTATCTTTATTCCTCAGTGATTTCCTAAGAGGAGTCCATTCAAATTCATGACATGTTCTTAAACGACCAAATTGTTCACATCTGCTGTTCTTAAGTTGCTAAATGCCAAATGGTTAGCGCGTGCGTGTCTATCATAATTTGCATATAAACAATATGCATATGTTAACACCCTTAATTCCATAATTTGCATCGGTAAACGCCCTTAATTCCCCATATAAGGGCAGAATTCCGGCAGAAAAGCCGAACATCAAACACACGGAAAAAACACAAACAGATTACAGAAAAGAAATTCGTATATTATCCCGCGTTGGAAGTACATAAAGTCAAAACATAAGTTTAAGAAAGGGGGGAATGCTGAGGTAGCCTAAAGAATTCAAAAAAATATTCGTCACTTTGGGCTAATAGGTCTACAAGGTCGTGAAATATGCGCTCCCTCCCCAGAGCACGATCTGCGGCATCTTGCAGTAGCAGCAAAAGCATTGCCATTGTGTGAGTTGTGTTTGGGGGAGGGGGCTGTATATTGTAACGTTCCGGAAGGGTTACTGCTGCAAGGGGTTCTGGGTATTTGTTCTGTTCTGTTTATGTTGTGTTACGGTGCGGATGTTCTCCCAAAATATGTTTGTCATTCTTGCTTGGTGTGGGTTCACAGTGGGGCGCATATTGGCAACAGTGGTAAAGTTGTTTATAAGGCCACCCGCAGTGTGACCTGTATGGCTGTTATCAAGTATGCCTTGCATTCACTTATGTGTGAGTAAAAGCCGCATATTTTATGTTACCGGACCAGCACGCTATTTGTATGGAGGAAAAACGGACGTGACGACAGGTTGTAGGGGTTGCTAAAGGCAGTGCCTTTAAGGCACGCCCCCAAAAATGTTGTCCGGGTGGAAATCGGGAGAAATCCCGAAATTGGGGGTTTCCCTGGGAGATTTTCAGGAGGGGTACTGGAATTTGGAGTCTCCCGGGAAAATTGGGAGGGTTGGCAAGTACGGTTTACAGAAACACCATGAAATGGATTACACACACAGAGATTGAGATACACGTTTGCAAATAATTTTGCCACAGTAATACTTCCAAAACATTCAGAAAAATGATGGAATCATGATCGTGAGCAGCATACCTCATTGCTGATCCACAGCGTGTGTCCCAAGCTGAAGGCGTTCTCTTTGCCTTCTTCTCTCACGTCCACGTGCTGGTAGATGCCATCAGCCACCTGGCAGACATCACACGCCATGAGAAGGGTCAATCACAGCTTTTGAGACCACCAGCGGGCGTCTTTCTTACCTTCCACGTGACGGTGAGGTGATTCTCTCCCTTGCTGCTGGGTCTGATGATCAGGTCCCCCTGGTCCAAGGTCTCCATCATCTTCTCAGCCTGGTTGAAGCTGATGTTGTGGAAGTTGGGGTGGGCGATGACACGCTTGATGTACGCTGCAGAGAGTAGGCACAGAGCCGCGTCAGCAAAAAATAAAAAATAAACAAAAAAGGACGTGTTTCTGCGGTACTGACGTGTCCGCTGCTGCTTCTTCTTCAGCTCCTCCTCCTGTTTGTGGTCTTCGGACTCGGCGTCAAAGTCGTAGTATGTGTCTTTGGGCAGTTTCCACTCGTTGGCCTTGTCCGACAGGTCCGAGGTGCGACACGTGAGGTCCACGCTGAACTTCTCGATATCGATCTTCATGATGCGGCAGTGAACCGTCATGCCCACCTGAGGGAAGAGACGTGGTGAAGCTGAGCAGGAAGAGCGACAATGCAGGCAGACAGCAAAGAGGAAAACACCTCACCTTCACCCTCTCCTCAGGATGTTTCACCACTTTGTCACTCAGGAACTTAGTGGGAATGAAACCCTGCACGCCGTTGTCCAACCTACTCCGCACGCCGATGGCCTGGCCGGGACAGGAGCCGCTGTCAAAGTGGTTCCACACCTACAGGACGCAAAGACGGGAGGAGACGTCAGACCGCTGGTGACGTCATAAAAACAGGTGAGACGGGAAAGAGGCCGCCTGGTACCTCGCTGAGCTCGGGGAAATTGTCCTGCTGGCAGAAGGGACATTGCCACAGGCCCGTAGTGTCGTTACGGATGGCCTGGTCGTAGCTCTCCCCCTGGGGGCGGCGGTGAGCGATGCCGGTCACCACGCTGGTGATCAGCTTGCCTGGACGTGGAAGAAGGGAAAAAACATGACGTCACGTGACCATACGCGACGTCTTGCAACATTACGTGACACCGTCTGACGTCATGTAGAATGATGACGTCACATGACATCAGGTGAGATCAGGTGTTGTCAAGTGACATCACATGATGCCCCATGTGATGTCATTTAATGTCACGTGACGCCACTTAGTGTCATATGATGACATTACGTGGTGTCGTATGGTGACATTATGTGGTGTCGTATGGTTACATTACGTGGTGTCGTATGACGCCGCCACCTGGTGTCATACGATGACGCCGTGTTGTGTAATATGATAACGCCACATGGTGTAATATGACGACACAGCGTGGTGTCATATGATGACGCCGCGTGGTGTCATATGATGACGCCGCGTGGTGTCATATGATGACGCCGCGTTGTGTCATATGAGGACGCCGCGTGGTGTCATATGAGGACGCCGCGTGGTGTCATATGATGACGCCGTGTTGTGTAATATGATGACGCCGCGTGGTGTCGTATGATGACGCAGCGTGGTGTCGTATGATGACGCAGCGTGGTGTCGTATGATGACGCAGCGTGGTGTCGTATGACGACGCCGCATGGTGTCCTATTACGACGCCGCGTGGTGTCCTATGACGACGCCACGTGGTGTCCTATGATGACGCCACATGGTGTCCTATGATGACGCCACATGGTGTCCTATGATGACCCCACATGGTGTCATATAACGACATTACATGGTGTCGTAAAATGACGCCACTTGGTGTCGTACGATGACGCCACTAGGTGTCGTACGATGACGCCACGTGCTGCCGTATGACGACGTCACACGGTGTCATGACGACGCCACACGGTGTCGTATGACGACGCCACACGGTGTCGTAGGATGACGCCACACGGTGTCGTATGACGACGTCACATGGTGTCGTAGGATGACGCCACGTTGTCGTATGATGACGCCACACGGTGTCATATGACGACGCCACACGGTGTCATATGATGACGCCACATGGTGTCGTATGACGACGTCACATGGTGTCGTAGGATGACGCCACACGGTGTCGTATGATGACGCCACACGGTGTCATATGATGACACCACATTGTGTCATGACGACGCCACACGGTGTCATATGACGACGCCACACGGTGTCATATGACGACGCCACATGGTGTCGTAGGACGACGTCACATGGTGTCGTATGATGACACCACATGGTGTCATATGATGACACCACAAGGTGTCATATGATGACATCACATGGTGTTGTATAATGACATTAAGTGGTGTCGTAAGATGACGCCACTTGGTGTCGTACGATGACGCCACGTGGTCTCGTAAGATGACGCCACTTGGTGTCGTAAGATGACGCCACGTGGTGTCGTAAGATGACGCCACTTGGTGTCGTAAGATGACGCCACGTGGTGTCGTAAGATGACGCCACGTGGTGTCATGACGACGCCACATGGTGTCGTATGACGACGCCACATGGTGTCGTATGACGACGCCACATGGTGTCGTATGATGACGCCACATGGTGTCGTATGATGACGTCACATGGTGTCGTATGATGACGCCACATGGTGTCGTATGATGACGCAACATGGTGTCGTATGATGACACCACATGGTGTCATATGATGACACCACATGGTGTCATATGATGACACCACATGGTGTCATATGATGACACCACAAGGTGTCATATGATGACACCACAAGGTGTCATATGATGACACCACAAGGTGTCATATGATGACACCACAAGGTGTCATATGATGACACCACAAGGTGTCATATGATGACATCACATGGTGTCATATGATGACACCACATGGTGTCATATGATGACACCACAAGGTGTCATATGATGACACCACAAGGTGTCATATGATGACACCACAAGGTGTCATATGATGACATCACATGGTGTCGTATGATGACACCACATGGTGTCATATGATGACACCACATGGTGTCATATGATGACACCACATGGTGTCATATGATGACACCACAAGGTGTCATATGATGACACCACAAGGTGTCATATTATGACACCACATGGTGTCATATGATGACATAAGGTAACCTCAAATGACGACATGTCACATCACGTCAAAACACGCACACTTGGTGTCATAAGACATTACGCGACGTCATGTGCTACCACATGTTATCATTTGATGACATTACGTGACATCACATGATGACATGTAACATCACGTCAGACCACATGAAGTCAGGTGACATCAGGTGAAGCATTGTGACATTATGTCACATCAGCAGACATCAAATGACATTACGTGATATCATATGAAATTACGTGACATCACCTGCTGCCATATAACATTACGGGACTTCATTTGGCACCGCGGGACATCACATGACATGTGACGACAATACAGGACGTCACATTTAGCCACATGACATGTCACATCATGTGAGGGCATATGCCATGACATCACATGAGACAAAGTGACATCGGAAAAATGTCACATGACGCAAAAAGTATCTATTTGACACTTTGACTGCAGGTACAGATTTTAATATGGCTGTGAGGCATCTTACCGATATAGAAGGTCTCTGGAGTCTCTTTGGTGAGCAGGTTGAAGACCTCCTCAGTGTTGGGGACCCTGTAGGGGACTCTCAGGTCTTTGTACCTGCAGCTTAGCTCAGCTCTGATGTCATAGAGCGTGATGCCCTTGTTGCCGTAGCCCTATAGACAAGACAACTGTGAGAGTACGACCCACAATGCCTCTGGGCCAGGATGAGAACATCCCGCTGACCTGTCTCTCCAGCTCCTCCGCAAAGGCGTCCAGGTCCAGATCTTTGAGGCGCTCGGGGTTCTCCAAGATCTCCTCCAGGGCGCCGGACGGGTTGGCATCCTCGGCGGACTCGTCGTACTCCAGCGCGTCCACGGCCATCTTGCGAGCCCAGTCGTACGTCTCGGGGTGCACGCGAGAGCCGTCCAGAACCTCAATGTAGGAGTCGGTGCTGGAGTGAAAGCATCAACGAAGGCGGTGAGAACCAGCCGAGAGACACAAAGATCTCAAGGGAGCTAAGAGGACATGCAGACCTGTCTCCAAGCGACGCCGTGTCAATCTTGATGAAACCAGCACAGTTGATAAACACTTTGGGGCCCATGTGGCACATGGTGACCAGCTGCGTTCTGTTCTCCAGACGGGTGTTGTTCTGCTTCAGAATCTGCACAGAAGAGACAACCTGTTAGGCCTGAGAGCACCATGTGACATCACCAACACGTGGAAACCGACCTTTAGCAGGTGCGAGCCCTTCCTCGGTCCCAGGCCACAAACATACTGGACCAGACTCTGGGTGTGGGGGTGGGCGATGGCTCGGTTCACATCCACGCCCACCTCGTTGACCCGATTGATAAATTCACAGTAAAGAGCGGAGAGTAGATCCTCCTTCACCACGTGTTCCTGACAAAAAAGCAGACATTCGACTCTTGCGGTCAGGGTCTTGTTGGACCTTGCGGACAGAAAACTGGACCACACCTGTTTGTACCGCAAACAAAACCTGGTCTACACGCCCTCAATCAGACATGTGATTTGACCACAATAGAAAAAACTGAAAACATTTCCAGGGGTCTGGGGGGACAGCCAGGTCCAGGGCGGTTCCCTAGTGGGGGCACAAGGGAGGCAACGCTCCTGGTTTTTCACCAATTTAACATGCTAAAACTAACAAAGACAGCACCATTTGAAGAAAATATTTGAGTGTTTAAAGACATGAAAACATCATTAATAGAACCTACATACCCCAATTATCCTAATGAATCACTGTATATGGTTCAGTCCCAACAGTATTTAGTCACTAATATTTACATCTTGTGTTCATGTCACATCCACAGGTGTCACATTGATCAGTGTTATTATCTACAGTTTATTTACAGTACTACCACATTACTTCAGTTCACACATTTACTTGCTCGGGGAGCCCTAACAAGAGCTTTCCTTGCAAATCTCTGAGCAGCCTGCATTTTTCTTTTGGTCTCTGCTTTTGTAGCTTCTTTGTTTGGATTTCACTGACAACTTCTCCCTCTAGTATTATATGCAAATTTATTTCAAATAAATTGTTAACTGGAATCAATAATCCGACTCTTTGAATTTCTGTAATTTCATAAAATATTTTCACGTGGCTTTTTGTTTTTAGAAAAAAAGATTTATATATTTCGCAAAGCAATAATTGGTTAATATTTAAAACAAACATGCGTATTTCGCAAGTAAATATTTTTTAGCTTACCTCATTATTAACTAACCTGTCTGCAACTGAAGTGGGTTGTTTGGGTGGATCTTTCCTCTCGATGTCTACGGCAGTTGTCGATGTAAACAAAGGATGAAGTCCGTTATGTTTGCTCACTTTCGGTTGCCATCCAAAAGTACCACCTAGTGAAAAGTTTGTGTTCCTTGCTTCAAGTTGTTTCATATGTTTTTGGCGTTTCGCATGTACTTCCAAAGCCTTGAAACCTTGTGATCCATAGTCAATATTATCGGCGGCATAGCTCGGTCGGTAGAGTGGCTGTGCCAGCAACTTGAGGGTCGCGGGTTCGATTCCCGCTTGTGCCATCCTAGTTACTGCCGTTGTGTCCTTGGGCAAGACACTTTACCCACCTGCTCCCAGTGCCACCCACACTGGTTTAAATGTAACTTAGATATTGGGTGTCACTATGTAAAGCGCTTTGAGTCACTGGAGAAAAAAAGCGCTGTATAAATATAATTCACTTCACTTCACATCATGACACCACGTGCACAAAACTTTTCCGGGACGATCGATTTTCCGAATAAAATCGCAGAACAAAGTCATGACTTCCTTCTTCCCAACGGTATCAGTGATTTTTCTTTCCATCCAGTCCCATCGAAACTTATTTTTGACATGTTTATCAATTTATTTTACTCGTGAAGCGTCCTTTTTCTCGAGAACCGACATCGTGTACATTTGGAAAATGGCGGTATAACGTCATCATTCATAACAGATGTCCTGATTGGTCACAAGGAACATATCGACCAATCAACTACGGCGTAATAATATATTACGCCTTTTCCCCCCCCGAGATTAAAAAAGACGGAATTCCGACTTTAGACTAAAAAAATCACATGCCTGCTCAATGTCTCACCTGCAGGGGGTGCAGTTTGAGGCAGATGATGTCCTCGTCTGAGCTGCAGACCTGAGCGTACTCCACCAGAGGATCTTGGATCTTCCTGGCGATGGACACCGCTTGCCGCAGCAAGGGGGGGTAGTCCCTGTAATCAGTCTGTGCAGAGAGACGGCAGCGCGTAAGGAAGTGAGTCCACTCATATTGGATTCAGTTTGGTTGCGTGACGCCATGTCAGGAACGCACCTCAGACTTCTTGCTGTTCATGTAGAGTGTGGCCAGCTCATTGTCCACCAGTTCCACGCCAACAGCGGGCAAGGAGGACTCCTGCTCCAGCTCGACAATAGTTCTCTTGATGTCCTCCATGATCATCTGGGCATCTCTGCACACACACACACACACATAAGCTAAGGCAGTGGTTCTCAAAATTTTTTTGTCATCCCCCACTTTGGACAAGGGTGAGTTTTCAAGCCCCACCTGCCACCATCACCCCAACAGAACGCTAATGCCAAGCTTAACATTTTCAAATGTATTGAACATCAAGTAACATTCAAGTTGTAAACATTCAAACTCAGTAACATAAAAAAACATCAAGTTCAATAATAAATAAAATAACTGTACAGCTGTGTTATAACTTGCATCAAGTTCAATAATAAATAAAATAACTGTACAGCTGTGGTATAACTTGCATCAAGTTCAATAATAAATAAAATAGCTGTACAGCTGTGGTATAACTTGCATCAAGTTCAATAATAAATAACTATGCCAGTTTTCTTTGAAAGAAATCAAGTGGCTTATTGACGTGATTGGGGTGTGTGGTCTCGAGGTGTCTCTTTATTTTGTTGGGTCTCATGCTGTCTGCTGCTAGCGGTTTTGGACACAGAACGCACGGGGGTCTCTCCTCTGCCCCCTCCACCATTGCCGTGAATCCAACAGCAAGATACCCTTCATCATATTTTCTTTTCGGTTAGCTTTTTGGTTGATTAAGCCCGTCAGATTTTGTTTCTCTGCAGACGCTGGCTCTGGCTCGACGACCTTTGAGGTGCGAGTCACAAATGTATCCATTTTGTGTAATTGTGGTCCACACATTAGCCTGCTACCCATTCGCGTGAAAGATTGCTCCGCTTAGCCCCGCCCCCATTAGTTACTGTTGCTATGTCTGTCAAACTTTCGCTCCTACCTAGAAATTTAAAGCCTAGAAGAAAAAGAAGTAATTTACATTTATTTATATCACGGATTTCACAGACAGAATCACAAAGTGATTTACAGTGTGTATAGAAAATGAAAGCATAGTAAAAAAAAAAAAAAATCTAAGAATATAATAAAATAAAAAACATTTTAAGTGAAATTTCCTCCCGTTCCTCACGCTCCAACTGTCATGTCTCTATTCCCCACCAGTGGGGCCCGCCCCACACTTTGAGAAACGCTGCGCTAAGGTGTTCAGGTGCACGCTAAAGCAACATTTTTAACCGTATAATTAAGACATCTTTCCAAGTGCGGTCCGATGAAACCAAGACACAGTCTCACCTGCTTTCCCCCGCTACGGCGACCACGTGAGGCTTCTTGCGGGACAAAAACGTCTTGAGATCTTCAAGGTCATTGGCCTGAGGAACGACACAAATGAGCGAGTGAATCCTCTCAAAAATCCCTTGCCCTGCGTGACGCCATGTCCACTTGCTCCGCCTGTCACACCTTCCTCTCGCGCTCGTCTTCCCTGAAGGCGTTCCTCCTCTTCAAGAAGTAGGGCAAGCGCAGGAAGTCCACCACCTCGCCTTCGCCGTTGATCAGCGCACAGAAGACGGGTGTGTCTCTGTCATGCGGAAAAACATGTACAGCTTTGGGGGTGGCGCTAGGGATGGGTACCATTCACATTTGAACCGATACAGTACCGATTCCCAACAACAATACTCGACAGTATCAATTTTCTTTTTTTTGTGCATTACTAAATATTAACTGTTTTTGAATGAGCTCATTATAATTACTGCTGTCACATTCCTGAGTATCATTTGCAGGTTTGACATTAAGTTGCGGTTGCAAGTCCAAGACGTTAGATGCCACTTGTCTATACTTGATGGTGTGTAAGCATGTCATTTCAGTCGTTGCTTAATCTAGTCTTTTGTGGTGCCCTAAAAGTGTTAATACTGTAAGTAAAGTACTTATTACTGTTTGCCTGTAACATGCATCTTAGTTGAAGTTTTCATTACCAAACATGGAGGTGTTGAGATCGCCGTGTAAAATTGGGGTGGCGCTAGGCATGGGTACCATTTTCACATTTCAACCGATACAGTACCGATTTCCAATACCGGTACTCGAAGGTATCAAGTTTTGGTATTTTTGTGCGTTACTAAATATTAACTGTTTTTGATAATACAAAGTAATTCGTCATTGCAACATTTAAAAATGAGCTCATTATGATTACTGCTGTCACATTCCTGAGTATCATTTGCAGGTTTGACATTAAATTGCGGTTGCAAGTCCAAGACGTTAGATGCCTGTTGTACCGTATATACTTCATGGTGTGTTGGCAAGTCATTTCAGTTGTTGCTAATTCTAGTCTTTAGTGGTGCCCTAAAAGTGTTCATACTGTAAGTAAGGTACTTATTACGCGCCAGCTGTTTGATTGTAACAGGCATCTTAGTTGAAGTTTTCATTACCAGGTGTTGAAACCGCCATGTAAAATTGCTAATGCTAATCAGTAGCATTTTAATAGCAAAACCAATGTATATTAGCATCAAGCTAGCGCATTTGTGTAAGATTGGAGCCTTACTTAACTTAAGTTGGGGTGTTTTTTTGTCCCTTTGTTGGCATTGAAAATTGCAATATTACCTTTACAGTTATGTTAAAAATTATTCAACCCCCACACAATTTTGGTGTTTTAGCAAGTTGGACATTTATTCCGTCTTTTGTTTATAGTCATATCAAATAAAGATGTGTCAAATAGACAAATGCAACTTAAATTGTAACACTGTATTTTACAAAATACCAAAAAAGGACATTTTTCTTAATATCTCATTGACAAAATGATTCAACCCCCTAGTTCCATGCATCTTTAGCACTTAGTAGAACACCCTTTGGCAGTAATGACATCCTTCAAAGGTGATACATAAGCGGACACAAGCTTCTTGCAACCATCTACAGGTATTTCAGCCCATTCCTCTTGGGCAAAGGCCTCCAGTTTATTCATATTCTTGGACTTGGGTGCTGCAACTGCCTTCTTCAAGTCCCACCACAGCTTTTCTAGAGGATTTAGGTCTGGCGACTGTGAAGGCCACTCCAGAGTCTTCCAGCCCTTCTTCTGCAACCACTCTGATGTTGATTTGGAGGTATGCTTGGGATCGTTGTCCTGTTGGAAGGTCCAACGTCTCCCAAGCCTCAGCTTCGTCACTGACTTCATGACATTTGCAGCTAATATATCCTGCTAGGAAATAGAATTCATAATGCCTTGAAGGCGCTGGAGATTCCCGGTACCTGAGGCAGAGAAACAGCCCCAGAGCATTATTGACCCCCCACCATGCTTAACAGTAGGCGAGGTGTTCTTCTCTTTGTAAGCTTCATTTTTTCTCCTCCAGACATAACGTTGATTCATAGGCCCAAAGAGTTCAAGTTTTGTCTCATCACTCCATAGAACAGTTTCCCAAAACCTTTGGGGTTTGTCCAGATGATTTTTGGAATACTGGAGTCTATTTTTCTTGTGCCTGGTAGTCAGAAGTGGGGTGCGCTTGGGAGTCCTGGCATGGAGGCCTTCATCTCGTAGTGCACGCCTTATTGTCTGGGATGAAACCTGCGTTCCCCCCTCTGCAATGTCCTGTTCTAGTCCCTCAGCTGTTACCCAAGGGTTTTTCACCACTGCACGCTTCAAATACCGGACAGCAGTTGCACACAGCATCCTCTTTTTACCACGCCCAGGTAGTGTTTCCACTGTGCCTTTAGCTTTAAACTTGCAAATTATGCTCCCAACTGTGTCTCTTGGAATGTGTAATGTCTTTGCTATTTTCTTATATCCGTTTCCTTTTTTATGAAGAGAAATGACCTCCTCTCTTGACTTCTTTGACCACTCCCTGGACTTCACCATGTTGCAAATACACCATTGACCATCTACAAGAAGCTGAGCGTCACAGTCTTTTTCAATCAGTTTAATTGTTGCTGGTTATGGTTCTAATCACATCTACAGGTGTTTTCATCACCTGATTGAAAAGACCTTATTCAAATTCTGTTCTTAAGAGTAATGATCTTCAAGGGGTTGAGTAATCTTGTTAATGAGGTATTAAGAGAAATGACACTGTTTGGTATGTTACAAAATATAATGTCATTTAAGTTGCATTTGTCTATTTAATGCATCTTTATTTGATATGACTATAAACAAAATACAGAATAAATGTCCAACTTGCTAAAACACCAAAATTGTGTGGGGGTTGAATAATTTTGATCACAACTGTAGGTAGTTTGGCTGAGTCCTCTCTAAGTGCTGATTAGGGTTGTACGGTTTACCGGTATAAGTACCGCAATACTAATGAATCATATTAATATCGCGTATCGTAGTATCCCTGCGGGACGAGGAATAGCTAAACATGCTTCACTACACACTGTAGCTCACCGGCGTCACAATGTGAACAAATACATTTGGTGGATATACACCTAACGACTGCCGACTACAGAAAGACGTTTTTTTATGGCCACTTCTTGTTTTTTGGATTGTGTGTGTGTTACCTGCTGGGTGCATATGCCACGCCAAGCACACGAATGCCTTTGCCCTGACTCTCATCCATCAGGTCATCATCTTCCTCCAGCTGCTGGTCTGGTCTGTAAGGAGCCACCTTCAACCAGTTGTACAGTCGCCGACAGCACGACTGACGGAAACACAAGTTTTTATGAGTTCACAAGACGAACAAGCATATTAATGTGTTTGTTTTAGACATAGTTAGCCTGTAAATTGTTGCATTAAGGAGGTTCTTGTACCCGTATGATGCTCTCTTTGGCCTCAGCGATGAGTTTGCTCTTGAGCTCCTTGGCCATCTGAGGGTAGAGGAACTGGTTGAGCGCTCGCTCAATGGCCAACGTGCGCTGCCTGTTCCACTCCTGCACTTGGTGGCTGAACTCGTCCCGGTAGTAGAACTGCTTGATCTCGTCAAAGTAAGTCTGGTCCCCCGCGTACCTGAGAGAAGGCGGAAGAGGGAGAGCGTCCATTCCAAGGATCTTTCCAAAGAGCAGAAGGGACGTTTGTCTCACCCTTTGACTCCAATGAGGTCGATGCAGATGTCGATAGACAGCAGGCCCTCGTCCTCGGCCAGACACATCTTTAAGAACTGATCTCCGTTCAGCTCTTTCACAGCCTTGTTCTTCAGGTACTTGAAGGAGTAGGCAAAGTGGGCCTCGTCTATTTCCTGCAGGAGTCCAGCAAACAAACATAGTTTCAAGACATCCTTGTCAAAACATCAGGGTGTTTGCCAGTAAAGGCGTGATTATAAATGGTATTAATAATAACCACAGTAAAAGTCCTGACGGCTAAAATTAACGTTGTAATGAAAATTATGGAAAAACCAAGATTGATAAAAGTGCACTTTGATAAACTCACGGACTGACTGGCGCCAGCTCGCTAGTTAAAAATGCTAACATGAAAGCAGCTGACTAATGTATTTCCCCATTAAGAAACAACATATCCCAATCTAAACTTATATAAACTCATTAGAGTTTGAGGAACTAAGCTATTTAATGTGCACATTGAATCTATAAGCTGTGCTCTCTTAGTACAGAGTGATCGTTCTATTTAAAGACCAGGTTCAAAAGTAAAAATATTTCTAATCACACAAACAAACAGAGGATGAAAGGTAAGTTTAATCAAATAGAATATAATAGAAAGTGAGCACTTAAAGGCCTACTGAAAGCCACTACTACCGACCACGCAGTCTGATAGTTTATATATCAATGATGAAATATTAACATTGCAACACATGCCAATACGGCCTTTTTAGTTTGCTAATTTGCAATTTTAAATTTCCCGCGGAGTTTCTTGTTGAAAACGTTGCGGAATGATGAAGCGTGCGCGTGACGTCACGGACTGTGAGGAAATATTAGCGCAGCACTATTTGCGGCTAAAAGTCGTCTCTTTTCATCGCGCAATTAAACAGTATTCTGGACATCTGTGTTGCTGAATCTTTTGCAATTTGTTCAATTAATAATGGAGAAGTCAAAGTAGAAAGATGGAGTTGGGAAGCTTTAGCCACACAAACACACGGTGATTCCTTGTTTAAAATTCCCGGAGGTAAAGCTTTACTATGGATCAGAGCGGTCAAGCGAACATGGTTCCTGACCACTTGTCGACCGGCAGCTTTCGGTGAGAAAATTGTGTTAAAAAGTCGCCTCTTACCGGAGATCTGTGGAGTTTGCGCCGTCCTTGTATCTGCCGTCGACTTCCCTCAGACACTGGCCTCAAGACACCCGTGGAAACACCCCTCCGACTATCAGGTACTATTTAATCTCGCTAAAACACTAGCAACACAATAGAAAGATAAGGGATTTCCCAGAATTATCCTAGTAAATGTGTCTAAAAACATCTGAATCCGTCCCAACGCAATCGCCTTTTTTTTTTAACTTTGCTTTATTTTTATTTTTTTTCTAGTCCTTCGCTATCAATATCATCATCCACGAATATTTCATCCTCGCTAAAATTAACGGGAAAATTGTCGTTTTCTCGGTCAGAATAGCTCTTGCTGCTGGAGGCTCCCATTAAAAACAATGTGAGGACGTGAGGAGCCCTCACCCTTGTGACGTCATCGCCTGCGTCTTCCGGTAAAGACAAGGCTTTTTTATCAGCACCAAAAGTTGCGATGTTCTCTACTAAATCCTTTCAGCAAAAATATGGCAATATCGCAAAATAATCAAGTATGACACATAGAATGGACCTGCTATCCCTGTTTAAAAAAGAAAATCTCATTTCAGTAGGCCTTTAAACATCATTTACACATCTTCACTTTTACATCTGACACTTTATTCGGGCTGTGTGCAATATGTCATGGCACTTTATTCGGAATAAATGTGATGCTTATACATTCCTCCTTTTTATTTTATTTT
This sequence comes from Nerophis ophidion, assembly GCF_033978795.1. Taxonomy (NCBI): domain Eukaryota; kingdom Metazoa; phylum Chordata; class Actinopteri; order Syngnathiformes; family Syngnathidae; genus Nerophis; species Nerophis ophidion. The sequence goes on from NC_084614.1 coordinate 79,049,399, forward strand.
GTATTTAATTGCTCTGTTATTTACAAAGTAATTGCCTGTTTTTTTTTTAACTCTCCTTTGAATTAGCTGATTGTTACAGAGTTGTTGGTGGTGATCCTGACCTCTCTCTAATTTGTGTGAATGTTATTGTCACTTGATTGTATGTTTACACCAACCTGCCTGGGTACTACAGGTGGAAATGGGCTTTTGGCTAAAAACTGACATATTCACATATTACATGTATGCTCAATAATGTGTGCAGTCCCTATTTTAAAGAAAAAATTGTAATGATAGTTCAGACAGAATTGTTTTTACGGTGCGTTCAGGGGACCGCTTAACAGAGTAGGAAGCCACAAAACCCAGCAGAAATAATAATAAATAATAATAAAAGATGTTTGCTATACACTTTTCATTTAAATAGATCTTTAACTTCTATAGGACAAACCAATTTTTACTATAATAAAAGCTTAGCGATTAACACACATAAAATACTAAGACTAAAACACCTTCAAAGCATAAGAAACAGAAACCATGCAAAATAGTGGCTTTTTTAACAACGTGTCTATTCATTTTGGTTATAGTCAAAATATTTTAGCGTGTTCAAAGTAAGGTTGCGTGATTATGATAAAAAAAATTTCATGATTATTGTCATGATTATTTTCATCAATGATCAATCAATCAATGTTTACTTTTATAGCTCTAAATCACGAGTGTCTCAAAAGGCTGCACAAACCACGACGACAATGAAATGACAACTGTTAATCATGATTATTTACTGTTACTTAAAACATTTTGTTGCACTTTCTATTTTTAACAAACAGTATGTGAACTGGGCTTTCATTTGAACATTAAAACTATAAAAATAATTCATTAATAATATACTTAAATGAACATAAGACAAATGGCTAACTAAAATAAATATACCATCGCAAAGAGCGATCATAAAGTGAAAACAGGTGAAAAAAAAACCGCATGAAAGGCACATAGAAAGGAACATATTCATTGTACTGCTCACAGTATATTTGGGACATACGTCTTCGGCAAAATAAAACCTTATCCATTATTTTGGCGTGTTTTTTTGTGAGGTGGACGGATACTGGGTCCCTCGGTGCACGGTTGATGTTACGATTGTTTGTATTTAGAGAACGCCCGCTTTTGTAGCTGTTTGTCAGGGTTTTGTGTCAGCAACCAGCTTCAGGACGCGGACAAACGATGGCGGTTGAAAAAAGAAAGGAAGTGTCGTTTATGCTTAACATGCCTCCTCAACGCGATCGTTTGTTTGGACGTGCACACCCACGCAGCTTTTCAGTGCGACTCATTGTGGCGTTTGTTGCGAAGGTGGCATTTCGGGGTTTTTGGGAAACGAACAGGAGTGCCTATAGAACGGCAAAACGTGCAGTCGTTTTTAAAAAGCGTGCCAATTGGTACACTGCGGGAGGGGATGGCACCGATGCAATTTCCTACTATACAGTGGGGCAAAAAAGTATTTAGTCAGCCATCGATTGTGCAAGTTCTCCCACTTAAAAAGATGACAGAGGTCTGTAATTTTCATCATAGGTACACTTCAACTGTGAGAGACAGAAAGTGAAAAGAAAAATCCAGGAATTCACATTGTTGGAATTTTAAAGAATTTATTTGTAATTTATGGTGGAAAATAAGTATTTGGTCAACCATTCAAAGCTCTCACTGATAGAAAGAGGTTTTGGCTCAAATTCTCACGAATTTTCTTGGTATACAACTCAGTATTCTTTTTCTTCCTCCAAACACGACGAGTTATGTTTATACCAAAAAGTTCTATTTTGGTTTCATCTGACCACATGACATTCTCCCAATCCTCTGCTGTATCATCCATGTATCCATTTTGGTATAAACTCAACTCGTCGTGTTTGGAGGAAGAAGAATACTGAGTGGCATCCCAAGAACACCATACCTACTGTGAAGCATGGGGGTGGAAACATCATGCTTTGGGGCTGTTTTTCTGCTAAGGGGACAAGACGATTGATCCGTGTTAAGGAAAGAATGAATGGGGCCATGTATCGTGAGATTTTGAGCCAAAACCTCCTTCCATCAGTGAGAGCTTTGAATGGTTGACCAAATACTTATTATCCACCATAATTTACAAATAAATTCTTAAAAATTCGTACAATGTGAACTCCTGGATTTTCTTTTCACATTCTGTCTCTCACAGTTGAAGTGTACCTATGATGAAAATGACAGACCTCTGTCATCATTTTAAGTGGGAGAACTTGCACAATCGGTGGCTGACTAAATACATTTTTGCCCCACTGTATTTGGAAACTACTGGCTGATCTACCTTCAACCTCTGTTGTCACTCACTCTCACATGAGTCCACGTCTATCGGTGGTTGTGAAAGTGCTCGGTTTGAAATGCAGAGGAACCTGCTTTTTAAATGCTAATATCGCAGACGATCACACTCATTTAATCATAGCAACCAAAATCGTGATCACGATGAAAATTCGATTAATTGTGCAGCCCGAGTTTAAGGTACTTTTTGAGCACACAACAAACCTTTTTGCCCTTTTTGGTGGGCTTGATGTTGATCTTGGCTCTCTCCTGGAAGGTCTGCCGCAGCACGTGCCTGACCAGAGGTTCCCGAGCTATCTGCATGGCCACCATGTAGCGAGTCCCCTCCAGGACCATCTCCGTGTTGGGGAACTGGCTGCACACGTAGTCCTTGGCCAGCTCCACCGGCTCGGCCGGGAACTGCTCGGTCTCATGGCGCTGGTAGCTGTCTCGCAGGTTCTCTCCAAACTGCTCGGGGGTCAAGCCAAACTTTTTGGCCAGGCCGTCTGCGGTGAGGGGAGATGACGATGAGAATTATAAAAGGGGAATATACATATACACACATACACTGCCGCACATAATCACGTCTCATCAAACATATATTAATGTTTTGCCCTAGGGGAAATTGAGTAACACATAGCAAAGCTGAACAAAGCTGAACCTATTTTTACTATAACAATCTACAAGGTTAATAAAGGTTGCTTCTCTTTCTTCCCCTCCATTTTTCGGTATTCATTTTTTATCTCTAGTTATCATTACGTATATGAATTGTTGCATTTGAACAACTGTATTGTTGATAATACAGGTAAATTATTGGTATTGTTCATTATCAATGGTGCTATTTCTATTGGTATTTGTAATGCTCCATTTGTAGTGTAAAAATGCTCGTTGTCATTTCTGTATAATTTATTTATTTTTATATTTTATTGACATCCGGCATCAGCCATTTCTATCCATTACATCATATTCACATACATCATATAGCTGTTGTCTGCCCTAATTGTCAAAAGTATTTTTTGTTTATATCCCCATCATACCATCCCCCCCGAAAAAAAAACAGCAAAAAACAAACAGAAAAAACAAAAAAACTATGTAGTATCTACAAATACATCAATTAAACAAACAAAAAATAAATAATACATTGATAATAATAAAAAAAAGAAATAAAATAAATATAAACAGATACATGTATGTATACACACACATATATATATATATATAATATATATATATATATACTTTTTCTACCGCTTATTCCTTTTGGGGTCGCGGGGGGCGCTGGTGCCTATCTCAGCTACAATATATACATATACATAAATATATATATATATATATATATACATAAATATATATATATATATACACATATATATATATACATATTTATATACATATATATATACATATATATATGCATATATACATATATATATATACACATATATACACATATATATATACATACATACATATATATATATATATATATATATATATATATATACATACATATATATATATACACATATATATATACATACATACATACATATATATATATATATATAGGGAGTAAAAAAAAGTATTATTTATTTCGCTAACTGCTTCTTTGCTATCGCATTTATCATCATATTTGTACTTATCGTATGTGCTGATGTTGCTCTATTGTTGTTATTGTTGTTTTACTGTTGTTGTTTTTGTCTCTCTGTCTAATCCCTCTCTTGTCCCCACAATTTCCCCCTCGATCTTTCTTTTTTCCTCTTTCTATCCCCTCCTGCTCCGGCCCGGATGCACCAAATGATAATATAAATACATTTAATAAAGTCAAATACAAATAAGGCAACAAGAGAAGTATCTTACACTTCTCTTTTGTAAAGTAAATCTGAACAGTGGATATTGGCATTTACATCAACTATATGATTAGCCTGAGAAGCTGGAAAGGACACACACACACACACACACAAATAAAAAAATGTAAATAAAGAGAATGATAAAGGTGGTGCAGATTAACTAAAAAAGATTAAATAGATATTCATACCGAGTCCTACACTCTGACAGATGCTGTACATGTCTCTGCGGGACGCCAGCTTGAGGTCAGGACCTTTCTGCTCCTCTTCCTCTTCTACCTCCACCTCCTCCTCCTCACCTTGAAGGACAATTTCCACATGACGTATTTGACACAGCGGACCATGCAATTTGACAAGAGTTTAGGATGGTGTGCAAAGAGCTCCAGGTGCCTTCTTCAACCCTCTCACCATCTTCTGTGACTTCCTTGATCTTCTTGAGCCTCTTCTTCCTGGTCTTGGCAGCATTCTGCATCTTGGGAATGTCTCGGCCGTAGTAAAGCAGAAAGTGGTTGTATATGTCGCCAAGCTCCTCCAGAGTCTGAACGTCTTTAAGCCTACAAGCGATAATTGATTCTTACAAACGGGTTTTTGCACAGCAAGGGGATGAAAATGTCACATGAAGAAGAAGGTGCATATATGTATGTTTGTATGTATGTATGTAGCGCAGTACGAGTTGGAGGTACCTTTCCATGTCGGAAGTGTCCAGCGGACGGATTCCGTCAGCTAGAGGTTTGTCCGGGTCGGCTGAAATCTGCTCAAACTGGTAGGACTGCATCTTCTGAAAGAGGCGGGTCAGGTTCTGCTTGCGGGTCTTCAGCTGAGTCCACTAATGGAGGGAAAGAACACCATGAAGGTTACATTAAAGAGTTTTCATTTCATTTATTGTCTTATAGACCAGTGGTTCTCAACCTTTTTATCAGTGATGTACCCCCTGTGAACATTTTTTTAATTCAAGTACCCCCTAATCAGAGCAAAGCATTTGGGTTGAAAAAAAGGAGATAAAGAAGTAAAATACAGCACTATGTCATCAGTTTCTGATTTATTAAATTGTATAACAGTGCAAAATATTGCTCATTTGTAGTGGTCTTTCTAGAACTATTTCGAAAAAAAGACAAAAATAACAAAAAACTTGTTGAAAAATAAACAAGTGGTTCAATTATAAATAAAGATTTCTACATAGAAGTAATCATCAACTTAAAGTGCCCTCTTTGGGGATTGAAATAGAGATCCATCTGGATTTATAAACTTAATTGTAAACATTTCTTCACAAAAAAGAAATCTTTAACATCAATATTTATGGAACATGTCCACAAAAAAATATTGCATTGTTGCATTTCTTTTCACAGTTTATGAACTTACATTCATATTTTGTTGAAGTATTATTCAATAAATGTATTTATAAAGGATTTTTGAAATGTTGCTGTTTTTAGAATATTTAAAAAAAATCTCACATACCCCTTGGCATACCTTCAAGTACCCCCAGGGGTACGCGTACCCCCATTTGAGAACCACTGTTATAGACAATAAATGCACCTAGGGATAGGTTGATTGGTAACACTAAATTGTGTGTGAATGTGAGTGTGAAAGTTGTCTGTCTGTGTTGGCCCTGTGATGAGGGGGCGACTTGTCCAGGGTGTACACCGCCTTCCGCTCGATTGTAGCTGAGAAAGGCTCCAGCGCCCCCCGCGACCCCGAAGGGAATAAGCGGTAGAAAATGGATGGATTGATTATTGTCTTATAGCATCAGATTACCAGTGATTTTATGAAAAGCAAGTTCAAACGTTGTTCTTTTTTTTTTTTTTCAAACATGTCAAATATTTCTCATTTAAACGGCAGAATGTAATTTATGTCTCTAAGTGCTCCAAATTACAACCCAGAGGACCTTTTCAGTCCATGTCTTGTTTTTTTATTGGCCCTTGTTGTAAAAAATAATTCCATCCATCCATTTTCTACCGCTTATTCCCTTTTGGGGTCGCGGGGGGCGCTGGCGCCTATCTCAGCTACAATAGGGCGGAAGGCGGGGTACACCCTGGACAAGTCGCCACCTCATCGCAGGGCCAACACAGACAGACAACACTCGCACTCACATTCACACAATAGGGCCAATTTAGTGTTGCCAATCAACCTAAATAACTGATTAATATTGAGATCAACTACCCAGGGGTTCCTTACATTAGTCGACTATTTTATTGAGGGTAGGGATGTGTACATTTCCCATTTGAATCGATACGGTACAGATTCCCAGTACCTGGGAATCGATACCGATACTCAACGGTACCGATTTTGGATAATTTTGTGTGTTAAGGAATATTAATATTTCTAATGATGAAATAAAAAAAATAAAAAAAGATTTCAACATTTCCAAATGAGCTGATCATATATTAATATTTTTAATGATGAAATAAAAAAATTAAAAAAAGATTTCAACATTTCCAAATGAGCTGATTATGATCAAATCAAATCAAATCAACTTTATTTATAAAGCACATTTAAAATTTACCACAGGGGTAGCCAAAGTGCTGTACAATGGACATGTTAAAAAATAATACGACCGAGCAAATAACACAACACAAACAGAATATGATAAAAAGCAAATAAATAAAACATAAAAAACGGTTCACAGCAGGTGTATAATGAGGCGCCATTGCAGGATGGATATCACTTAGTGTTAAAAGTCAAGGAATAAAAGTATGTTTTTAAGAGAGATTTAAAAACAGGAAGAGAGGAGGCTTGTCTAACACTCAGAGGTAGGTCGTTCCAGAGCTTGGGAGCAGCAGCAGCGAAAGCTCTGTCACCTCTAAGCTTCAGCCTTGTGTCAGGGACCGTCAGTAGCAGCTGATCGACTGATCTTAGGGATCGGGTGGGGCAGTAAGGCTGAAGGAGAGATATGTTGGCGTGAGGTTGTTTAGACATTTAAAAGCAAATAGAAGGAGTTCAAAATTGATTCGATAATGCACAGGGAGACAGTGAAGGGACACTAATATAGGGGTGATGTGCTCACGTCTGTGTTAGCAGACGAGCAGCAGAGTTCTGCACGAGCTGCAGGCGGGCGAGGGAGGCCTGGCTAACTGATGTCCAGTTGTTAAATCTTGTTTTAATACATTTTTATTTCATTAACAAAATATCAGGTATCAAAACTATGAATGAACACATGTGGAGTTATGTACTTAACAGAAAAAGGTGCAATAGCATATATATTATATTCTAGTTTCTTCAAAAGAGCCACTTTTTGCTCTGATTACTGCTTGGCACACTGTTTGCATTCTCTCCATAGTCACCTGAAATGGTTTTCACTTCACAGGTGTGCTTGAAGCTCATCGAGAGAATGCCTACAGTGTGCAAAGCAGTAATTGTAGGGACGGCGTGGCGCAGTGGGAGAGTGGCCGTGCGCAACCCGAAAGTCCCTGGTTCAAATCCCACCTAGTACCAACCTCGTCACGTCCGTTGTGTCCTGAGCAAGACACTTCACCCTTGCTCCTGATGGGTCGTGGTTAGCGCCCCCTCCATCAGTGTGTGAATGTGTGTGTGAATGGGTAAATGTGGAAGTAGTGTCAAAGCGCTTTGAGTACCTTGAAGGTAGAAAAGCGCTATACAAGTACAACCCATTTATCATTTATAATCAGAGCAAAGGGTGGCTATTTTGAAGAAACTAGAATATAAAACATGCTTTTAGTTATTTCACCTTTTTTTGTTAGGTCCATAACTCCCCATGTGTTCATTCATAGTTTTGATGCCTAGTCATGAAAATAAAGAAAACGCATAGAATGAGGAGGTGTGTCCAAACTTTTGGTCTGTACTGTACATTGACCTCCATTTGGTTGCTTTTAGCATCTTTAATACTTCAAAGTAAAATCTGTGTCATACCTTCTCATCCCACTGCCACACTTTCCACAGGTCATTAATGTTTAGTTCAGGCTCCACGTATTCTTTTCTGTAGAAAGCGATAAAGGGCACCTGGACAAAAAACACACAAGACAAGCTCAGCTGGTTACTTTCATTTTCACACATACCCAGAAAAAGCCTCCAAACAAACCTCAAATTGTTGATTCCTCATGAAGTTGAGCGCCTCTTTGATTTTGGCGATGGTGCTGGGGCCTTTGCGGCTGAAGTTGGTTGTCGTGCCTCGGTCCAAATAATCTGTGCTCTCCTGTTCACAGAGAAGACAGGAGGTGGAACCCCTTTCTTCACAAGTCTAACCTGGCCGGGAGGGAAGGAGTGCCGACCTGAATGGAGATGGTGAGCGTGGAGAAGCCGTGTCTGAAGATCCACTCGGCCTCCTCTTCCAGCTCGTCATCCTCTGCCGGTTTGACTGGAATGGATCGCAGCTGAGGAACACACAGAGAATGTCAGTGTTCAGAAGGTCTGCATTCCAGGAAAAGTGTGGCTCTCCATTGTCGGGCGTAGAATAGAGATCATGATTCATGGTGCAAACTATGTACTCATGTAGGGCTTTAACTAAGAATTGTTTTGATAGTCGATTAATCGACGATTAACTTAACAATTAGTCGACTAATCGGATAAAAAAACGTAAACATTTAATGGCTCTAACTTTTCCATCGACTACTAAATACACATTAAGTTATTTTAGGCATGAGCTTATTAACAACATCCATCCATCCATTTTCTACCGCTTATTCCCTTTCGGGGTCGCGGGGGGCGCTGGCGCCTATCTCAGCTACAATCGGGCGGAAGGCAGGGTACACCCTGGACAAGTCGCCACCTCATCGCAGGGCCAACACAGATAGACAGACAACATTCACACTCACATTCACACACTAGGGCCAATTTAGTGTTGCCAATCAACCTATCCCCAGGTGCATGTCTTTGGAAGTGGGAGGAAGCCGGAGTACCCGGAGGGAACCCACGCATTCACGGGGAGAACATGCAAACTCCACACAGGAAGATCCCGAGCCTGGATTTGAACCCAGGACTGCAGGAACTTCGTATTGTGAGGCAGACGCACTAACCCCTCTGCAGACGCACTAACCCCTCGGCCACAACAAAGATGGCTAATTAATTCATAAATATGTATTTATACTGTAACTGTGCAACTGAAATTTAAAAGAAAGGAAAGGCAAAGTGCTAAAAACAACACTTAACCTTGTTTATGTATTAAAAAATGGCAACAATGAAAATAAACAACAAAATACGAAATCTAACTTCCTCAAAAAGAAGAGCATTTTGTGATGTTTAAAAAGCTGCACACTGGTATAAACAGCTCTGATAATTTTCCATATTACTTAAAAGAAAAGTGTTTTGTTTGATAAAAATCTACCCAAAGATTTGATGAACTCAAAAACAGATAAGGCAACAAGAAAAGTATCCCACACTTCTCCTTTCTAAAGTAAATCTATACAGCAGATATGATCATCTATATGAGCAATATGATTTGCCTGAGTGAACGGACAGGACAGATAAAAAAAAACATCTCTATTTATTTATTTTTGAATCGATTAAGAGTCGTTGCAAATAAGAATTGCATTTATGAACAAAAAATATTATTTTGGACACTCCAAGTAAATATGTCGACGTCATGTACTTTATTTTTCGGACTATAAATCGCAGTATTTTTCATAGTTTGGCCGGGGGTGCGACTTATACTCAGGAGCAACTTATGTGTGAAATTATTAACACATTACCGTAAAATATCAAATAATATTATTTATCTCATTCACGTAAGAGACTAGACGTATAACATTTCATGGGATTTAGCGATTAGGAGTGACAGATTGTTTGGTAAACGTATAACATGTTCTATATGTTATAGTTATTTGAATGACTCTTACCATAATATGTTACGTTAACATAGCAGGCACCTTCTCAGTTAGTTATTTATGCCTCATATAACGTACATTTATTCAGCCTGCTGTTCACTATTCTTTATTTATTTTAAATTGCCTTTCAAAAATCTATTCTTGGTGTTGGGTTTTATCAAATACATTTCCTAAAAAAATGCGACTTATACTCCAGTGCGACTTATATATGTTTTTTTTCCTTCTTTATCATGCATTTTCGGCAGGTGCGACTTATACTCCGGAGCGACATATACTCCAAAAAATACGGTATATACTGTTGTATATACCAAATTTTATGATATGTAGTATACAATCAACCTTCTAGGGACCATCTCATCACAAAGAAACAAGCCCATAGCTCGCACTAGTTCAGAGTTTAGTGTGTATTGTATTTTTCATTGCATTTAATTTTGCTGCATTTGTCTGCCACACGTAAAAAAAGCCTTGTCCATTAAAATAAGGCCTTCAGTAAACCGGTCCCTGTTACAAATAATGTTGGGGACCCCTTGTATACCAGAGTGCCAGCCATCACAGAGAAGAGTGAAACGATCCATAAGTCAATGGTATTGATAGCAAGGTTAGTCCAGTATATGAGTGATACCAGCAATTAGATTGATGTTGTTTTTTTTTACAAAATCAGTTTTGTTGTTTTTGTTATTGTTTAAGAAATCTAGGAAAAAGTCCATGGACCCAAAAGGATTTTGACTTTATATTGGTTAAACAATTGTATGAAATAATTGGTTGATATCGCTACAATGATTAAAAGTAGTTTTCTGCTGATGAAGTGAGAAGTGAATTATATTTATATAGCGCTTTTTTCTCTAGTGACTCAAAGCGCTTTACATAGTGAAACCCAATATCTAAGTTACATTTAAACCAGTGTGGGTGGCACTGGGAGCAGGTGGGTAAAGTGTCTTGCCCAAGGACACAACGGCAGTGACTAGGATGGTGTAAGAGGGGATCGAACCTGCAACCCTCAAGTTGCTGGCACGGCCGCTCTACCAACCGATCTATACCGCCCCAATAATAATTGTGCTTAAAAATTTAAAATCAAAATAATTTACAGATCTTAAACATTTTAAAGTAAATGTATTAGTGTTAATCTTACTGCTAGTTCCCTTCCCAAAACGTAAGGACATTTTATGGTTCCTTATTTTTTGGGATTATATAGTCAATAACTCTCACCATAAATACATACAACAATTTACAGTTAACATATAGGATGGTATCAGCTGATCTCACTTTCTTTTGTATTGTTGAACCAAGAAAGTTTCTACATTCAAGATATTAGTAGTGTATGTTTGGGGAATTCAGTTGAAAAAAATGTTGCACCACTACAGTATTTGTTAGAAAAACAAATTGAAGCTACAAATGAATCGATCAATCAAAAAAGTAATCGATATATTAATCGATCCAAGAAAACGGGTTTGATGCTGAAGAAATCCAAGACGTTGCTTGTTTCTATGTCACACAGCTGCTGAAGGTTATAGAAAACACGGTGAGGCCCTCTACTTCCTCAGGAGGCTAGGATCCTTCAACGTCTGTACAAAGATGTTGAAGATGTTGAAGATGTTCTACGAGTCGGTGGTGGCGGTTGCCTTCTTGAACGCCAAAGAGTGAGGGACACGAACAGACTGGACAAGCTGGTAGAGAAGGCCAGTAACGTGGCGGGAGTGGAACTGGACTCTCTAGCGGTGGTGTCAGAGAGGAGAGGTCTAGCAAAACTCTTAGCCATTATGGACAACACCTCCCACCCACTACACTCGGACCTTGCAGAGAGAATGAGCACGTTCAGTGGAAGGCTCTGACTACCAAAATGTAACACGGAACGACACAGGAGGTTCTTCATACCGACAGCCATCAGACTGTATAATGCGTATGTTCTTTCTTGACTGCACTTAAAGGTGAACATTATCACAATTTCAAAAGGGTTAAAAACAATAAAAATCAGTTCCCAGTGGCTTGTTGTATTTTTCGATTTTTTTTCTCCAAATTTTACCGGTCCCGGAATATCCCTAAATAAAGCTTTGAAGTGCCTTATTTTCGCTATCTTCGAAACCACTATCCATTTCCCTGTGACGTCATACAGGGCTGCCAATGTAAACAAACAATGGGAATACCACAGCAAGATATAGCGACATTAGCTCGGATTCAGACTCGGATTTCAGCGGCTTAAGCGATTCAACAGATTACGCATGTATTGAAACAGATGGTCGGAGTATGGAGGCAGATAACGAAAACGAAATTGAAGCTATTGAGCGAATAGCTATTGACGCTATTTGGCCATAGCGTGGGTGTACCTAATGAAGTGGCCCATAGCATGGCTGCCTTATTAGCATCGCCGGTGAAATGTGCGGACAAAACGATCAGGACTTTCACATCTTGTGACACTGGAGCAACTTAAATCCGTCCATTGGTAAGTGTTTGTTTCGCATTAAATGTGGGTATCTAGTTTCAAATGTACATACAGCTAGCGTAAATAGCATGTTAACATCGATTAGCTGGCAGTCATGCCGTGACCAAATATGTCTGATTAGCACATAAGTCAACAACATCAACAAAACTCACCTTTGTGATTTCATTGACTTAATCGTTGTCTGTCTGTCTTAGCATCGCCGGTCAAATGTGAAGACACTTTGGTACATTCAATGGGGGTCTGGCGGCAGATTTCTTGCCAGTGGTGCAACTTGAATCCCTCCCTGTTAGTGTTGTTACACCCTCCGACAACACACCGACGATGCATGATGTCTCCAAGGTTCCAAAAAATAGTCGAAAAAACGGAAAATAACAGAGCTGAGATCCGGTGTTTGTAATGTGAAAATGAATATGGCGGGTGTGTTACCTCGGTGACGTCACATTCTGACGTCATCGCTAAAAGACCGATAAACAGAAAGGCGTTTAATTTGCCAAAATTCACCCATTTAGAGTTCGGAAATCGGTTAAAAAAATACATGGTCTTTTTTCTGCAAAATCAAGGTATATATTGACGCTTGCATAGGTTTGGTGATAATGTTTCCCTTTAAATGTAGGATATATTTAGAATATATTTGTATTATTCATATATTATATGTTATATATTATTTATTATTATTATTTTCTATAGTGAGCGAACTGTGGTGCTGAATTTTCTCCAGGGATCAATAAAGTACTTTCTATTCTATTCTAACAAAATAAAGTTAGATGGTGTTCTACGCAGACCACATTATGACAAACACACAAAGAAATAAAAATAACAAGCGTCCACCTGGAACCTCTCGGGCATGTCCGTGGTGCGGATCTCGTTGTCCTGGTCGGTCATGTGACTGCTCTCCAGCTCGCTGGGCTCGTAGATCTCAAAGATGCTCTTGCGGCCCAGCCTCCTCTTGGTCTGCTTCTTGGGCCGGTCCCAGCCCTCTTCGTCCTGGTCCTCCTCCTCCTCCTCACCCTGATCGTAGGTGTCGGCGTCAAAGTCGGCAAAGTCGAAGTCGCCGCCAAAGATCTCCTGAGCTTCCTGCAGGGCTCTGCGGGAAGACACAAAGCGCTAGATGGCGCTAGAGGGCACGGACGCGTGCAAAGAAGACGGGACTCACGCGTCTGTGTATCCTGAGAATTTCTTGCCCCTTTTCTTGGTGATGGGTTGTCCATCATCATCCACAATAAAGTCGTCTATGTCTGTGGGATGCAAGCACACAACGCCGCCATGTTTAGGCACGTTGAACCAACACTACTGCAAATACAGTAAATAAGGTTGTATTTTTGCCTCATTCCTGTGAGAATACTGCATGGAATTAAAGCATTAGGACTAGCTGCAGTGTGCTCAAACAACCACCAGGTAGCATCTGTGAGCAGATAATACTGTATCATGTATTTTGTACATTCTTCACTCATGCTTTCAGTAAGGGATGAGGCAAAAACAAACCCAGACCCATTGTAACTCGTCACTCTTCATACCCGATTCCTCGTCCTCTCCCTCCTCCTCGTCCTCGGCTTGAGGAAGGGTCTCGTGCACAGCCTCTCCCTCGTCCAGCTCGCCATCCGCGTCGCCGTGAAAGATCTCGTCTGCGATCTGGTCCTTGTCGTCGTCGTCGTCTTCCTCGTCGTCGTCCATCGTCTTCACGCGGTCGTACTTCTTCTTCTGCGGGAGAACAGTGTCGCGTGGTCAGGAACTACCAGGGACTGACTGGAGGAAACGTAAAGGATACATACCCTCCTCTTGACTTTGACCCCCAAGTTTTCCTCAATTAGGGCAAGATCATCGTCGTCCAGGTAGTCGTCGTAATCTTTAAGGAGGAGAACGGTCAGAGGGACTTCAGTACATGAAAAATGTTAAGGTTATGTCGGGTTGTACGGTATACCGGTACTAGTGAATTAAAAAGGGTATTATTTAGCATTTTAAATATAAAGGTGCTTTTTTATGGACATGATGGTAACATTGCTGGTAATTAGGGCTGCCGAAGTTCCGTTAATGGCAATATTTTTAACACGCAATTAATACAAGGCGTCCTGACTCTTTTTTTGACCTTCGGCCCGTTCCGTTGTTTGGGGATAATGTAAAGGCGCCTGGTTACTGTTGAGCCACAAGCTTGAGAACAGTGAGCAGAAATACACCAAGAAAACGATAAATTATGGAAATCTCAGAGCCAAAGCCGTGGCGAGTTGTTCTCCCGACAGGACAGGATTATTTTCTCTTCACACACCGTGAGACGACCATTAGAGCAAGCGCCTGCTGGCGCCTTTGCAGCTTGTACGGAGGAGCTTCACCTCCGTCTTTACATTGGAGTTGAATGCATTAACAACATAAAATGTAGATTGCTACAAGATGGAATAAAAGCGCAGCAGAAAAAAAGATGATAGAAAGGAAGCCGAGACTCACTTTTATCTGAGACTTTTGTCATAACTAGGGCTGGGCAATATGTGGGTTGTACTTGTATAGCGCTTTTCTACCTTCAAGGTACTCAAAGCGCTTTGACACTACTTCCACATTTACCCATTCACACACACATTCACACACTGATGGAGGGAGCTGCCATGCAAGGCGCCAACCAGCACCCATCAGGAGCAAGGGTGAAGTGTCTTGCTCAGGACACAACGGACGTGACGAGGTTGGTACTAGGTGGGATTTGAACCAGTGACTCTCGGGTCGCGCACGGCCACTCTCCCACTGCGCCACGCCGTCCCTAATCTCGATATATGCGAAATATCACAGGTTTGTCTCTGTGCGATATAGAAAATGACTATATTGTGATATTCGAGTATACGTTCTCACGTAGTTGTTTTTAGCTGCGGGCATTACACTACAGCAGGGGTCGGGAACCTTTTTAGCTGAGAGAGCCATGAAAGACAAATATTTTAAAATGTATTTCCGTGAGAGCCCTGTATTATTTTTAACACTGAATACAACTGTCAGGTTCAAACATTGATGACATCTATTAAACAGACAAGAAGCAAGGAATTAAACAGAGACTGACTTTAATTTAGCTCAATGAGGAGAAAGGTGTAGACCTGTACCTTTGTACAGTGTTGTCCCACGCTCTGACAAGAGAATTCTACGCCTCCTCTTTTATTTGGACTTTCCCTGATTACAACAACTAAATGCGTGCATCTTTTATTCTCTTTAATAACATTGTTATTCTGAAGGTAACCAATAATAAATAAAATACTTTTGACCATTAATGCGACATCTTGAACAGGTGTGGTAGAAACAAATGGATGGATTAAAATGCATGAGAATGTTTTATATTTAGAACGTTATTTTTAACACTGTGATTATCAGCGGAATTATTAATTACTTATCGTATTAAACCGATTCTGTTCATAACTTTTATGGACAGAATTTCTAGGCGCAGTCAAGGCGTTGAGGGGTTCCGGTTTGGTAACCGCAGGATTAGGTCTCTGCTTTTTGGAGATGATGTGGTCCTGATGGCTTCATCTGACCGGGATCTTCAGCTCTCGCTGGATCGGTTCGCAGCCGAGTGTGAAGCGACCGGAATGAGAATCAGCACCTCCAAGTCCGAGTCCATGGTTCTCGCCCGGAAAAGGGTGGAGTGCCATCTCCGGGTTGGGGAGGAGACCCTGCCCCAAGTGGAGGAGTTCAAGTACCTAGGAGTCTTGTTCACGAGTGAGGGAAGAGTGGATCGTGAGATCGACAGGCGGATCGGTGCGGCGTCTTCAGTAATGCGGACGTTGTACCGATCCGTTGTGGTGAAGAAGGAGCTGAGCCGGAAGGCAAAGCTCTCAATTTACCGGTCGATCTACGTTCCCATCCTCACCTATGGTCATGAGCTTTGGGTCATGACCGAAAGGATAAGATCACGGGTACAAGCGGCCGAAATGAGTTTCCTCCGCCGTGTGGCGGGGCTCTCCCTTAGAGATAGGGTGAGAAGCTCTGCCATCCGGGAGGGACTCAAAGTAAAGCCGCTGCTCCTTCACATCGAGAGGAGCCAGATGAGGTGGTTCGGGCATCTGGTCAGGATGCCACCCGAACGCCTCCCTAGGGAGGTGTTTAGGGCACGTCCAACCGGTAGGAGGCCACGGGGAAGACCCAGGACACGTTGAGAAGACTGTGTCTGCCGGCTGGCCTGGGAACGCCTCGGGATCCCCCGGGAAGAGGTAGACGAAGTGGCTGGAGAGAGGGAAGTCTGGGTTTCCCTGCTTAGGCTGTTGCCCCCGCGACCCGACCTCGGATAAGCGGAAGATGATGGATGGATGATGGATGGATTATCGTATTAAGCAACATCAGCTAAGATTTATCTGAGAGCCAGATGCGGTCATCAAAAGAGCCACATCTGGCTCGAGGGCCATAGGTTCCCTACCCCTGCACTACAGGCTCTTCCCACTCCTTCTTTTGTCTCCTTCTCACAGACAGCAAGCGCACAAACTTACACACTTCACATACTGTCATGTCATACGTCACATACGTATACGCCTTCACGGAGCAGAGAGGTAGCAAACTGGGTAACGTTAGCTGTGATGCTAGCGAAGCCGTGCGGGTGGTAATACGAGAGAAAGAAGGTGCGAATGAAGGAAAAATTAATTCCCAAGAAAAACAGCACGGGTTCCATCGTCTGGCGGTGGTTCGGCTTCAGGTGGGAATATGTCGAATAGACAACTTTAATTTGTCAAGTGTGGGGCACAAGCGTTGCTACCAAAAGTAGCATTATTGCTAATATGTAGCATCATTTGAAAAGTCACCTGCTAATAACTTTAATAAATACAGTTTTGGTCAATTGACCTAGTTGTGATTTCTTTCTCTGCATGAAAGTTTAAAATAAACATATATCAATGCGGTATGAAGAAGAATGTTTTAATGTAGACACATAGAATCATCATCCTGCTGTGATTATATGTATCAAGTGTTCATTCAAGGCTAAGGCAAAATCCTGAGCTATATATCGTATATCGCGATATGGCCTAAAAATATCGCGATATTAAAAAAAGGCCGTATCACCCAGCCCCAGTATCAAGTGTTAATTCAAGGCTAAGACAAAATATCGAGGTATATATTGTGTATCGCGATATGGCTGAAAAATATCGAGATATTAAAAAAAGGCCGTATCGCCCAGCCCCAGTATCAAGTGTTAATTCAAGGCTAAGACAAAATATCGAGGTATATATCGTGTATCACGATATGGCTGAAAAATATCGAGATATTAAAAAAAGGCCATATCGCTCAGCCCTAGTCATAACACGTCAAGACAATCACACATTTTTGGCTTCACAATAACAGCGCTACGGGTCACATCAATCAATCAATCAATGTTTACTTATATAGCCCTAAATCACTAGTGTCTCAAAGGGCTGTACAAACCACAACACAAACCACTACGACATCCTCGGTAGGCCCACATAAGGGCAAGGAAAACTCACACCCAGTGGGATATCGGTGACAATGATGACTATGAGAACCTTGGAGAGGACCACATATGTGGGCAACCCCCCTCTAGGGGACCGAAAGCAATGGATGTCGAGCTGGTCTAACATGATACTGTGAAAGTTCAATCCATGGTGGATCCAACACAGCCGCGAGAGTCCAGTCCAAAGCGGATCCAACACAGCAGGGAGAGTCCCGTCCACAGCTGAGCCAGCAGGAAACCATCCCAAGCGGAGGCGGATCAGCAGTTGCCAATCAACCTAACCCCAGGTGCATGTTTTTGGAGGTGGGAGGAAGCCGGAGTACCCGGAGGGAACCCACGCAGTCACGGGGAGAACATGCAAACTCCACACAGAAAGATCCCGAGCCCGGGATTGAACCCAGGACTACTCAGGACCTTCGTACTGTGAGGCAGATGCCAGAAAGATTATGTAAATGTTTATTTACATACATTAATTGTTTCCATAAGGTACCTTTACACGGCAGTAAAACGGTTGATCAAACAAAAGAGAAGTAATCGTCAGAGACCCACCAGCTGTGGAAGCAAGCTCTCCAATCAGCTTAACAGACTCAATAAGTCCGGTCTATCAACCAAAATGAGGAAAAATCTTGTTACATTACAATAATGCTTTGTCAAAGATGTTTTGTAATGTAATACGTGATATTCCAAACCCATTTTTATTCACTGGTTTATAACCAAACATGAGACTTTAAACTTTTTTCTTTTTAACTGATTTTTATCCAACAAATTGTTCTTAGGGTAATTTGTATTTGATTTTTCAATGTGTAATTTATTTCAGGTTTAAATGTTATTTTTTAGTCTGTCTTTTGCCTCTATTTCTTTGTGGTTTACAGCCCTTCGTTCTTCAACTGTGTTTTTATTTTAAAAGGGCTTTATGAATAAAGTTGGTATGGTATGGCAGTGGTTCTCAAATGGGGGTACTTGAAGGTATGCCAAGGGGTACGTGAGATTTTTTTAAAATATTCTAAAAATAGCAACAATTCAAAAATCCTTTATAATTATATTTATTGAATAATACTTCAACAAAATATGAATGTAAGTTCATAAACTGTGAAAAGAAATGCAACAATGCAATATTCAGTGTTGACAGCTCGATTTTTTGGTGGACATGTTCCATAAGTATTAAAGTTAAAGATTGTTTTGTGAAGAAATGTTTAGATATAAGTTCATGAATCCAGATGGATCTCTATTACAATCCCCAAAGAGGGCACTTTAAGTTGATGAGTACTTCTATGTATAGAAATCTTTTGATAGTTGAATCACTTGTTTATTTTTCAATAAGTTTTTAGTTATTTTTATATCTTTTTTTCCAAACAGTTCAAGAAAGACCATTTCATATGAGCAATATTTTGCACTGTTATAAAATGTAATAAATCAGAAACTGATGACATAGTGCTGTATTTTACTTCTTTATCTCTTTTTTTCAACCAAAAATGTTTGCGCCGATTAGGGGGTACTTGAATTGCAAGAATGTTCACAGGGGTACATCACTGAAAAAAGGTTGAGAACCACTGTGGTATGGTATTTCTACCAAAATAAATGTTTCATGGCAGATTGAAATAAAGTGTATATTCTTTTATAATCTGTTCTAATTGATAGCTATTACGGAATGTTTACCAGGCTTAACATTGCATTTTATTACTTTATCAATCAATCAATCATTGTTTAATTATATAGCCCTAAATCACAAGTATAGAGAGAAGGTTTAAAAAAAACAGGGATATGAATACCATTAACTTTACAACATGTAATGTCCAGAATATCATAAGCATTTGTTCAGGTAGAAATATCACAGATTACATCACCAAACGTCTTTGATCCAGATTTTCAGTTGTCTATAGAAGTGGGGGAAATCACCCATTTTTACATGTGTCGTAATTTGCACATGGGTGATTGTAAAATCAATTAGTAAATGTTAATAATCAATTATTTCATTATTGTAAATAAAGTAATGCTGACAGTTCTAAAATTTGGCTGACCGCAGCAAGACAACTTTCTGAGAGATTTGACCAGCTCCTTTATTTCAGGACATTTATGTTCCAGTTTTGAACACATTTACACTAATTTATTACATGTAATGGGAATTATTTCAACGGTTCCTTTTTACAAATGCACTGGTTTTGTTTTATCAAGTTGAGAGTGATGAATGCTTATTTAGTGAAACGAAATGTAAAACTGCATCGATATACATAAACGCATTAATAATTGATTTTTAATTGAATCGTGGGGTGCCCAAATGTTCCCATTAAAGCGAGAAACCGATATGTAAACATGGTGTAGCTCCTCCTCTGAATGCAAGGCCTTCTACGGCAGGAATACAGATTCTGCATTACTACAAACTCTGCACAGCAGGTAATTTTGTAATTGTTATTAAAAGCGTGTTTGCATCCCTTTTGTGTTGAGCGATCTAAAAAAGCATAATCATTTTTTAAAAAGGATTAAAGCCAACTAATTGTCCGGTCATGGTAAAATAAACTTGAAAAATATCTGTCTAGTGTGACTTATTAATGCCGAAAAATCATATCTATCTGCGATTAAACACGATTAACTTTGAGCTAACTATGAATAAACTGCGATTAAATATTTTAATTGTTAGACAGCCCTATATAAGCTAAAGGGCATACATACACCCACAGAGCACTTGCAAGCAGAAACAGTGTAGAGACAGAAGAGGGGAACCTGATTGTATTTTAGCTTCAAAACTATTAATAAAGGTGAAGCTATAAACACTAAAGCAATGCTTTAAAACATAGCTAACTAGCGGTAAGCATCCGTGCATAGTGTTTTAGCTACTTCTAAATCATTGTTCTTCGCCAACCATGGCAACAAAGAAAGTACGTTTCTTACAAATGACATCCCGGCAGGACGGGGAATAGCCAAACATGCTTTGCAACACACTGTACGAGGATACAACAGCTAACAGCAAGGTAGCGCACCTGAATGTAAACAAATGGGTGGATCCGCACAAATATTAACTCTGACGAAATGAATACATCTGTATTTTTTTTTTTACCGTCACAAAATCTTTTGTCATTTTTGTTATTGTTTACAAACTCAGGAAATGTGTCCCTGGACACAGGAGCACTTTAATTTTATGACCAATGTACAACCTTGTAACTACTTGGTAACGGATCAATTTGTAGTATCACCCAAAACTTATGTATCCAAACAGCGGCAGAATAGGTGCTAATTACATTTATTCAGTAATATGGATATAACATGTTCAAACAGAAAGTAACCAGGTATCAACAGTAAATCAACAGGTTGGTTAATATTCCATTTTCTACCTCGTGTCCCTTATAATTTTTAATCGGAAATGACCCAACATGTTACTGCATATGTCAACCCGTTTGTTTACTTACTACTAAAAGACTAGCTGTCTCGTACATTCACTATGTTATTTAATGCCAAAATTGTTTTTAGATTGCAGTACGAAACATATGGTTAAGAAATTGGAGAAATGGCTAGACAAACAACTATAAAAATAGAGCAAAACGGTATTACGAAAGAAAAATACTATAATTAATAATAACAGATTTTTTTTTATGTACTGATGAATTTTGTTTTCCTTTTTAAAAAATATATATGCACCATAACACGTATGATGACGTCATATCTTGACAATGTAGGAGAAACCCTGTAGTGTCATGTTATCAACTTACGTCGCTTCTTACGACGATGCCTCACTTCCTCCTCCGAGTCGCTCCCGCCCCCACTGTCGCTCTTTTTCTCTGCCGCCTCCTCCTCCGGCTCCTCGTCTCCGTCGTCGATGAGACCCCGCAAATTGCCCTGCTCGTCCTGGTCCTCCGTGTTCTCCTCTTCCTCCTCATCTGCAGGGACGAGACGGATGAGCGTTCCGCGCGGCCCGCTGCCGTGACAACACGTCGCAACTCACCCTCGTCCTCCATGAACCGCTGTGTCTTTTTGGGCTTCAGGTCCTTCTCTTCAAACTCCTCCTCAGACTCCTCGGCCTCGCTTTCGATGAAGTCCATGGCCGCTGCTCCTGTCGACACGTGCACAACTGTACTGAGCAACGTTGCAGTCGATAGTTTGGACACAACTTGCTCATGTTACTGAAATAGTAAGTGTAATGTAATGATGATAAACATTAGGGATGTGAATCTTAGGACATCACACCATTCAATTCTTTGGGGTAACGATTCTACTCACAATCGATTCTCAATTCAAAACGGATAAATAACATTGGGTGCCAGTTCTATAATTAACTACAATCCTTCATAAAATACATAAAACAACTCTGATCAATTTTATATATCACTTAAAAGGAAAACGGGTTTTGTTTAATAAAATTATACCCAAACATTTAATAAACACAACAAGGGAAATATCCCACACTTTTCTTTTCTAAACTAAATCTTTGCTGCAGATATGATCAGCTACATCCTGTGTGTCAAAGTCAGATTCTGGCCGCAAATTAATTACGTATGGCCTTCTTGGGATGCAACTCAGTATTTTTCTTCCTCCAAACAAGACGAGTTGAGTTTATACCAAAATGGATACATGGATGATACAGCAGAGGATTGGGAGAATGTCATGTGGTCAGATGAAACCAAAACAGAACTTTTTGGTATAAACTCAACTCATCGTGTTTGGAGGAAGAAGAATACTGAGTTGCATCCCAAGAACACCATACCTACTGTGAAGCATGGGGGTGGAAACATCATGCTTTGGGGCTGTTTTTCTGCTAAGGGGACAAGACGATTGATCCGTGTTAAGGAAAGAATGAATGGGGCCATGTATCGTGAGATTTTGAGCCAAAACTTCCTTCCATCAGTGAGAGCTTTGAGTGGTTGACCAAATACTTATTTTCCACCATAATTGACAAATAAATTCTTTAAAATTCCTACAATGTGAATTCCTGGATTTTTTTTTTCTCATTCTGTCTCTCACAGTTGAAGTGTACCTATGATGAAAATTACAGACCTCTGTCATCATTTTAAGTGGGACAACTTGCACAATCGCTGGCTGACTAAATACTTTTTTTCCCCTCTGTATATTGTGTTTTGGAAAAAGGTTGTCATAAACGTTACTTAATTCATTTAAAAATAATACAAAAGAAAACACATTTTTATGCATATGTATATTTATTCAGTTATAGACATTCATTCACTTTCTTCTTTCCTTCATGGGTCTAAAATTTACAGCTGCTGGTATAATTTTCTATATTTTTATTGTAATATTTGTCAGAATTTGTTTGTTAAATTTTTGGCCTAAGTAAAACAAAGAAAACAATCTCAAGTTGTCTTTATTTTTTTAATTTTAATGCCATGATTTTAAAATCTGTGCAGATTTTGAGTGAAAATGATCTACATCAACAATATAATTTTCCTGAATGTCTCCTCAACAGGACGCATAAAAAAATTACGAACAAAACCAGAAAAAAAAAAAAACTTTTACTTTTTTTTTTTTTTTAATGGATTCTAGTGCCACCCGAACGCTTCCCTAGGGAGGTGTTTAGGGCACGTCCAACCGGTAGGAGGCCACGGGGAAGACCCAGGACACGTTGGGAAGACTATGTCTCCCGGCTGGCCTGGGAACGCCTCGGGATCCCCCGGGAAGAGCTAGACGAAGTGGCTGGGGAGAGGGAAGTCTGGGTTTCCCTGCTTAGGCTGTTGCCCCCGCGACCCGACCTCGGATAAGCGGAAGATGATGGATGGATGGATTCTAGTGTGTGAATGTGAGTGTAAATGTTGTCGGTCTATCTGTGTTGGCCTTTGTGATGAGGTGGCGACTTGTCCATGGTGTACGCCGCCTTCAGGCCGAATGCAGCTGAAGTAGGCTTCAGCACCCCCCTTGACCCCAAAAGGGACAAGCAGCAAAAAATGGATGGATGGATTTATTTTTTTTAATCGATTAAGAATCGTTACAGGTAAGAATCGTGATTCATTTGAAAATCAAATTTTTTTTGACACCCTTAATAAACGTGATTAAAAACTGCAACGATTCATAACATTTTTGATAAATGTCGACAATAAAATTAATTTGTCGACAAAAGTCATGACGTCATTATTACTTGTTTTTTTCCTAACGGCGAGTCAGCGGTCACTCGGTAAACATCGCGGGTGAAAGAATTTAAAGTGTGGGAACATTTTTCATCGTATTCTCCATAAAAAAAAAAAATGATACCATGCTCATTTTGCCAAGCGGATCTTGTTTTTATGACATTACATGGGACATCTAGAGTATGCGGTCTTGACTGTGCAATCTACTAATAAAAGTATCAATCAATCAATGGTAATTTCCTCTGTTATTCTGATTAATGCTATCGATGTTGAGATATTTGCTCGGAATCCATATTGGTTCTCCGCGATTGGTTGATTGAGACTTCTATTAGTAGATTGCACAGTACAGTACATATTCCGTACAATTAACCACTAAATAGTAACACCCGAATAAGTTTTTCAACTTGTTTAAGTCGGGGTCCACGTTAATCACTTCATGGTACGAGCGTTCCACTTCAGGGTTTCCCACACATTCATTTATTTGTGGCAGCTCGCCACGAACTAATTAAAAATATATATATATATTTTTTTTTCCCCCAGCTTTTGACTCACTTGACTGCTCATAAAAGCAATGGGACTCTGTCTGTGAATAGAGCTTGTAGTTACATATTATCTGAATATGTAAATATTATATAAATATGTACATAAAGTGTTGTAATTATATTCCAACTCTGCGTTCTTCTTGGTCATTGCCGCCGACCACACCACCACAAATAGATGCCTGACCTGTGGGAAACATTGCACTTTTGTTGATAAATATATCTAATCTGGTATTGAATAGTTTTTCGACGATTTTGGAGAATTGTGGAAGTAGTGAAACCGGTCTGTATGTGTACGTCTCCATTCTTACAAATTGGTTCGACTTTCGCAATTTTCATTTTGGCTCGGAATTTGCCGGTTAGAAATGATAGGTTGCCGATTCATGTCAGAGGTTCTGAAATTTATTCTGTAACCTTTTTTTAATCGGTACCATATCTATTCGGGGGACGGAGTGGCGCGGTTGTGAAAGGTGTTTGTGCAAGCAACCTTAGGATTCCTGGTTCGATTCCCAACTTCTACCAACCCTGTCAGGTTCATTGTGTCCTTGAGCAAGACACTTCACCCTTGCTCCTGATGAGTCGTGTTTAGGGCCTGGCATGGCAGCTCCCGCCATCAGTGTGTGAATGGGTGAATGTGGAAATAGTGTCAAAGTGATTTGAGTACCTTGAAGGTAGAAAAGCGGTATGCAAGTATTACCCATTTAAGAACCATCGAATTGGGATTTCGGTCTATGAGCTCACTCATAAAAAGACTATTTCAGTTTGTTATTGTCTTATAAATCCAGGAAAGGCACATCTCCCATTTTGAGACTGTAAATCAACATCTTAAAAAAGTTTCAGATAAGAAGACTACTATACCGACTTATTAGTAATTCCCAGAGCCCAAAGAAAGTCTGCGGGCTATAGAGCGTTTTTTACTCGGGCTCCAGTACCGGTAACAGTTAGAGATGCTACCTCAGCAGAAGCATTCAAGTCCCATCTTTAAACTCATTTGTATACTCTAGCCTTTAATTAGACAACCCTTTTAGACCAGTTGATCTGCCGTCTTTTTTCTGCTCTGCCCTGCTTTCCTGCGTGGAGAGGGGGTTGTTGGGGACGCAGATTAGGTGACCACAGATGACGCGCTAGCTGTTCAAAGTCAGGACATGGGGTGGACCGCTCATCTGCGCATCAGTTGGGGGGCGTCTCTGGACTGCGGACTTGTTTCCACTCAAAATGATCCCCTCCTGGCCCCACTATGGACTGGACTCTCACACTATTAACTCGATCCACTCGACGTCCCCAGGGTGCAATTGCATCCCTCCAATGTTTCTCATTTTAGCCCATTGGGTTGAGTTTTTCCTTTTTACTGTTCCAAATATACGTAAATGACATGAATTCAGCATGCGACTGTGAATTGTTCCTGTTTGCGGATGACTCGGCCCTGCTGGTGTCGGGCAAAGACAAGTCACAGGTGGAACAAATCCTCAGTGCTGAACTCCTTAATATTTGCACCTGGCTCGCTGACAACAAGCTATCCATACACTTAGGTAAAACGGAATCCATCTTATTTGGGTCCCATATCAAACTTAAGAACGTCAGTGACTTCACTATAAAAGTGGGTGACATTGTTATCACCAGGAAAGATGAGATCACCTACCTAGGTTCCATTCCAGAGGCCAATCTTTCGTGTGATAAAATGGCAACCAAGGTAATCAAAAAGGTCAACCAAAGAACGAGATTCCTCTACAGAATCTCCTCTCTGGTCAACAAAAGCACCTTGAAGATTCTAGCGGGAACTCTCATTCAACCCTTTTTGGATTACGCTTGCACCTCCTGGTACCCCAGCACCTCCAAAACCCTCAAGTCTAGACTCCAAACATCCCAGAACAAGCTAGTGGGGTTACTTTTAGACCTCCACCCTAGATCCCACCTCACTCCAACCCACTTCTCCAAAGTGGGCTGGCTCAGGGTGGAGGACGGAGTCAAACAACTTGCACTGAGCCTGGTCTATAAAATCCGCTACACCTCCCTGATACCGAAGTACATGTCAAACTACTTCCTTAACGTAAATGACCGCCATAACCACAACACCAGGGGGAGCTCCACAAACCACGTTAAAACCCATATTCTGATCTAACAAAGGTCTTAACTCATTCTTTTTCTATGTCACATCAATGTGGAATGCACTCCCAACAGGTATAAAAGTAAGTGCATCTCTATATTCCTTCAAAACGGCTCTAAAACAACACCTCCAGGCATCTTCAACCCTCCTCCATTCACATCCCATCTCCCCGGTTTGTAAATAACCTAATGTAAATAATCAAATGTATTTCTAATGTATATACTATCTGAACTCACTATATTCTCTGCTCGCTGTACATATCCTACTAAGTAAGACCTACACTGTTTCAATGTCCATTTCTCTGTTGAAGCAATTGTTGATGACTGAAGTACTGATATCAACCAAAGCTCCTCATCCCACCACCCGGATTGTAAATAATGTAAATAATTAAATGTACATACTATGATAAATAACTTGAGTGATGACTGTATTATGCTGATAGTATATATTTGTACCATGAATTGATTAACGTGGACGCCGACTTAAACAAGTAGAAAAACTTATTTGGGTGTTCCCATCCATCCATCCATCCATCTTCTTCCGCTTATCCAAGGTCGGGTTGCAAGGGCAGCAGCCTAAGCAGGGAAGCCCAGACTTCCCTCTCCCGAGGCCACTTCGTCTAGCTATTACCAGGGGGATCCCGTCTTCCCAACGTGTCCTGGGTCTTCCCCGTGGCCTCCTACCGGTTGGACGTGCCCTAAAAACCTCCCTAGGGAGGCGTTCGGGTGGCATCCTGACCAGATGCCCGAACCACCTCATCTGGCTCCTCTCGATGTGGAGGAGCAGCGGCTTTTCTTTGAGTTCCTCCCAAAGGGAAAGCCGCTGCTCCTCCGGGTGTTACCATTTAGTGGTCAATTGTACGGAATATGTACGGAAATGTGCAATCTATAAATCAAAGTTTAAATCAATCAATCAATCAATCAATCAAAAAGCCCTGATGTGGGATCTGAGTCGAGGATGTCGTTGTGGCTTGTGCAGCCTTTTGAGATCCTCGTGATTTAGGGCTATGTAAATAAACTCCCTTCGGCGACCCCAAAAGGGACAAGCGGTAAAAAATGGATGGATGTTTGATTGAAGACCGGTATTAAGTATAAACAGCATCGCGTAATGCCGCAATGCGCACACACTATATATAAACAAGCACCCAACACGACTACTTCTTAAAATAACGTAAAACGTTTATTTTGAATAATAATGGCTGATTCGAACACATTTTTTTAAACATAAAGTAAAGCGACCACGACCTTATTTACCAATGCATTAGCTAGCTAGCACATTAGCAGACCCACGTTAGCATGCCCCCTCCGCGTAAAAGCGGGTTAACATTTCCAATGTTTTTGTTTCTCTATCTGAATTTTACGTTTAGTAACAAGCGATAGGAACAAAAAAAACATGGTAGTAGAGGCCTAGGGGATAAACCCTGCCGTTTTTGCGCTGTTGATGC
Organism: Nerophis ophidion; assembly: GCF_033978795.1. Lineage (NCBI taxonomy): Eukaryota > Metazoa > Chordata > Actinopteri > Syngnathiformes > Syngnathidae > Nerophis > Nerophis ophidion. The sequence continues at coordinate 79,077,305 of NC_084614.1, forward strand.
ACGGACATAGCTTAGCATTTTAGCTTAGCATTTTAGCTTAGCATTAGCTCAAACGACAACAACAAGCCATCGGACTCGTTTAAAAAGCTTGTTTTGTTGAAAGTAAAGCCACGGTTGAAGCAGCACCCAGGTGGGACTTACAGGTCTCGCCGGCGGGATAATATTCCGTGAGTGTGTACAGTAATCTGGTGGTTGTGGAGGGTTTTAGCACTTGGAAAAGATGGCCGAGCGGCGTGATGACAATTCCGGGAGCGCACACTACACTTGCAGCTATTTCATCCGCACGACAACGCCCCCTGCTGGTGACTTTACACCAGGGGTGTCCAAACTTTTTCCACTGAGGGCCGCACACTGAAAAATGTTGTAAGAACAATACCGATGGCGCGCAATTTCCAAAATGCGCAACCCATCCATCCATCCATTTCCTACCGCTTATTCCCTTTCGGGGTCGCTGGCGCCTGTCTCAGCTACAATCGGGCGGAAGGCAGGGTACACCCTGGACAAGTCGCCACCTCATCGCAGGGCCAACACAGATAGACAGACAACATTCACACTCACTTTCACACACTAGGGCCAATTTAGTTTTGCCAATCAACTTATCCCCAGGTGCATGTCTTTGGAAGTGGAACCACATTTTTCAAATTTAATGTCAAATCAAATCAAATAAAATGTTTATTGGATTCATCACTATACAGTGTACATCCAGGACAGAACTACTGACTAAACTACTACCACAACTTGGTTTACTATTTATAAAATATAATAATGTAAGGCAGGGATCACCAACACTGGCCTGTTCTAAAAATAGCTCAAATAGCAGCACTTACCAGTGAGCTGCCTCTATTTTTTAAATTGTATTTATTTACTAGCAAGCTGGTCTCTCTTTGCTCGACATTTTTAAATAAATAAATAAATGGGTTGTACTTGTATAGCGCTTTTCTACCTTCAAAGTACTCAAAGCGCTTTGACACTACTTCCACATTCACACACACATTCACGGAGGGAGCTGCCATGCAAGGCGCCAACCAGCACCCATCAGGAGCAAGGGTGAAGTGTCTTGCTCAGGACACAACGGACGTGACGAGGTTGGTACTAGGTGGGAATTGAACCAGGGACCCTCGGGTTGCGCACGGCCACTCTCCCACTGCGCCACGCCATCCCTAACTACTGACTAAACTACTACCACAACTTGGTTTACTATTTATAAAATATAATAATGTAAGGCAGGGATCACCAACGCTGGCCTGTTCTAAAAATAGCTCAAATAGCAGCACTTACCAGTGAGCTTCCTTTATTTTTTAAATTGTATTTATTTACTAGCAAGCTGGTCTCTCTTTGCTCGACATTTTTAAATAAATGGGTTGTACTTGTATAGCGCTTTTCTACCTTCAAAGTACTCAAAGCACTTTGACACTACTTCCACATTTACCCATTCACACACACATTCACACACTGATGGAGGGAGCTGCCATGCAAGGCGCCAACCAGCACCCATCAGGAGCAAGGGTGAAGTGTCTTGCTCAGGACACAACGGACGTGACGAGGTTGGTACTAGGTGGGAATTGAACCAGGGACCCTCGGGTTGCGCACGGCCACTCTCCCACTGCGCCACGCCATCCCTAACTACTGACTAAACTACTACCACAACTTGGTTTACTATTTATAAAATATAATAATGTAAGGCAGGGATCACCAACACTGGCCTGTTCTAAAAATAGCTCAAATAGCAGCACTTACCAGTGAGCTGCCTCTATTTTTTTAATTGTATTTATTTACTAGCAAGCTGGTCTCTCTTTGCTCGACATTTTTAATTCTGAGAAAGACACAACTCAAATAGAATTTGAAAATCCAAGAAAATATTTTAAAGACTTGGTCTTCACTTGTCCTGGGGGAAGACCCAGGACACGTTGGGAAGACTATGTCTCCCGGCTGGCCTGGGAACGCCTCGGGATCCCCCGGGAAGAGCTAGACGAAGTGGCTGGGGAGAGGGAAGTCTGGGCTTCCCTGCTTAGGCTGCTTCCCCCGCGACCCGACCTCGGATAAGCGGAAGAAGATGGATGGATGGATGGATGGTCTTCACTTGTTTAAATAAATTAATTTATTTTTTTTACTTTGCTTCTTATAACTTTGAGAAAGACAATTTTAGAGAAAAAATACAACTTTAAAAATTATTTTAGGATTTTTAAACACATATACCTTTTTACCTTTTAAATTCTTTCCTCTTCTTTTCTGACAATTTAAATTAATGTTGAAGTAAATTTATTTTTTTATTGTAAAGAATAATAAATACATTTGAATTCAATTCTTCATTTTAGCTTCTGTTTTTTCGACGAAGAATATTTGTGAAATATTTCTTCAAACTTATGATTAAAATTCAAAAACATTATTCTGGCAAATCTAGAAAATCTTTGGAATTCAATTTGAATCTTATTTCAAAGTCTTTTGAATTTCTTCTGAAATTTTTGTTCCGAAAATTCTAGAAGAAATAATGATTTGTCTTTGTTGGAAATATAGCTTGGTCCAATTTGTTATATATTCTATATTTAACTTATTTAAAACATGTAATCAAAATTCTAAAATTAATCTTAATCAGGAAAAATTACTAATGATGATTACTAATGATTTAAGTTGCATGCTCTTTTAGTCAAAGAAAACCCTGTTTTTTATGGAAAAAACACAAAATATGCAATATTTTCACCCAATAAATTTTTTAAGTGGAATATTGGAGATTATACAAGAATTGATTGATTGATTGATTGATACTTTTATTAGTAGATTGCACAGTACAGTACATATTCCGTACAATTGACCACTAAATGGTAACACCCCAATAAGTTTTTCAACCTGTTTAAGTCGGGGTCCACGTTAATCAATTCATGGTACAAATATATACTATCAACATAATACAGTCATCACACAAGTTAATCATCATAGTATGTACATTTAATTATATACAATATTTACAATCCGGGGGGTGGGATGAGGAGCTTTGGTTGATATCAGTACTTCAGTCATCAACAATTGCATCAACAGAGAAATGTGGACATTGAAACAGTGTAGTTCAGATAGCATAAGAACAAGTATTTACATTAGAAATGCATTTGATTATTTACATTAGGTTATTTACAATCCGGGAAGATGGGATGTGAATGGAGGAGGGTGTTAGTCAAGGGTTGAAGTTGCCTGGAGGTGTTGTTTTAGAGCGGTTTTGAAGGAATATAGAGATGCACTTACTTTTACACCTGTTGGGAGTGCATTCCACATTGATGTGGCATAGAAAGAGAATGAGTTAAGACCTTTGTTAGATCAGAATCTGGGTTTAACGTGGTTTGTGGAGCCTTAAAAAGGTCAATTACTCATAACAACGTTGATTTCATTTTTTTATTTTTGAGCGATGACACTTAAAAACAAATCACATTAAAATGATTGGGATCAAAAAGGGATCCTACTCATTGAAGTGTTTGAAAACAGAAATTATATATATTTTTTTACTGTTTACTTTTAACACAATAATCTCGAGATCACCTTCAGAGCTATTCGTCAATTATAAGTTGTATTGTTGTCTATCAATGCGGAAACAAAAACATGCAAAATTTTCCCCCAAAATATCCCAAAGTGCAACATTTAATGTGATTTTTTTGGAGCCTTGAATAGGTCAATAATTCATAATGACATAGATTTTGATTCATTATTATTTTTTAAAGAAAGAAACAGCCTGCATGCCAGCTTTGTGTTATTAGAGTAAACATTGTAACATTTTATTGTTACATTCCACCTGTTTGCTCTTTCATTACACTTTTTATGTTTTACTTTTTTTTTTCATTCGTATTTTTAAACTGGGCCGTGGGGCCGTTAAAAGATGACCTGCAGGCCGCTTTACGTTAAACAAAACAAAACGACACATATTGTATATATATTGTTTTTGTAGGAATTGTTATAAAAAAATATACAAATAAAATCAAGTAACTTTGAATTTATGTTTAGGTTTAAATTCAAATTTACTTTTAAATGTATGTTTAAATACCGGACAGGACAGCAGATTCACACCGGCCTGCGTGCACTATCCCCTCCGCGCCATCAGAGGCGCTGTGGGAATCACTTCAACTCTCATCGCGCTGCGATGACGTAGCGCTGGGAAGCAACATCACTGACAAATACAGTAATTAGAAAATTAAAAAATAAAATAAAATAAAAAAATAAATTCAGCAATTAGAAAAGGTGCTATTTGGTTTCACACTGTATAATAATAATTGGAAAACTTGATAAAAAAATAAATTAAAAATAAAAAAATAAATTCAGCAATTAAAAGAGGTGCTATTTGGTTTCACACTGTCTGAAAAAAAAAAGAAAATGAATTTTACCTTTGCAGCCTCATTATACTATTGGCTAAGTTTTATATTCATAAATGTAAGTTTCTCAAAACCGGACCAGATTTTTGTGCCTTTGAAAAAAGATTTAGAACTGTACATTAAAACACTCTCTACCTCTAACAACCAAAACGCTGTGAAAACGATGATGCTGTGACCCAAATTTAAGTTATTTACTGAAATTGAGTGAGCTTATGGCTTTGCATTTTGTTTAATATATATATATATATATATATATATATATATATATATATATATATATATATATATGTCTTGATTGGATTATCCAGAGAATAGTGCTCGATACCGTGGTAGAGCGCAATATGTAGGTGTGGGAAAAAATCACAAGACTACTTCATCTCTACAGAACTGTTTCATGAGGGGTTCCCTCAATCATCAGGAGATTTTTCCTGATGATTGAGGGAACCCCTCATGAAACAGTTCTGTAGAGATGAAGTAGTCTTGTGATTTTTTCCCACACCTATATATATATATATATATATATATATATATATATATATATATATAGGCCCTGCGATGACGTGGCTACTTGTCCAGGGTGTACCCCGCCTTCCGCCCGATTGTAGCTGAGATAGGCGCCAGCGCCCCCCCGCGTCCCCAAAAGGGAATAAGCGGTAGAAAATGGATGGATGGATATATATATATGCATTCTACTTTAGTTACTTTGAATTCACAATCCCCTGGCGCTGTTTTGTACTGTCTTGTACTGTTTTTGTACTTAATTTTAATATTGTTTCTCGACTGTTTGTAAATGTTGAAATGTATAAATAGAGGTTTAAAAAATAGTATATAATAACAGTAAATTAAAATTAAATTAAGTTATTTACGGAACTTGTGTGGGCCTATGGCTTTACATTTTGTTACATATATATATTTAACATTCCAGTTTAGTTACTTTATTGTGTGCCATGAATTGATTAAAAAAAAAAAAAGTCTGCGGGCTATAGAGCGTTTTCCGTTCGGGCTCCAGTACTCTGGAATGTCCTCCCGGTAACAGTTCCAGATGCCACCTCAGTAGAAGCATTTAGGTCTCACCTTAAAACTCATCTGTATACTCTAGCCTTTAAATAGACCTCCTTTTTAGACCAGTTGATCTGCCGCTTCTTTTCTTTCTCCTATGTCCCCCCCTCCCTTGTGAAGGGGGTCCGGTCCGATGACCATGGATGAAGTACTGACTGTCCAGAGTCGAGACCCAGGATGGACCGCTCGTCGGGACCCAGGATGGACCGCTCACCTGTATCGGTTGGGGACATCTCCACGCTGCTGATCAGCCTCCGCTTGAGGTGGTTTCCTGTGGACGGGACTCTCGCTGCTGTCTTGGATCCGCTTGAACTGAGCCACTATGGATTGAACTTTCACAGTATCATGTTAGACCCTCTCGACATCCATTGCTTTCGGTCCCCTAGAGGGGAGGTTGCCCACATCTGAGGTCCTCTCCAAGGTTTCTCATCGTCAGTATTGTCACTGGCGTCCCACTGGATGTGAATTCTCCCTGCCCACTGGGTGTGAGTTTTCCTTGCCCTTTTGTGGGTTCTTCCGAGGATGTTGTAGTCGTAATGATTTGTGCAGTCCTTTGAGACATTTGTGATTTGGGGCTATATAAATAAACATTGATTGATTGATTGAACGTGGACCCCGACTTAAACAAGTTGAAAAACTTATTCGGGTGTTACCATTTAGTGGTCAATTGTACGGAATATGTACTGTACTGTGCAATCTACTAATAAAAGTTTCAATCAATCAGTGCACAAGCCCCTGGTGCTGTTTTTGTACTGTTGCTGTACTTGTTTTTATTATTATTGTTATTTTTTGATTGTTTTTAAAATGCTGCATACTATAAATAAAGGTTTATAAAATCAAAAAATAAAAAACAAAAAATTAATAATAATAATAATACAGCAACCAGGAATCCTGGCCAAAACTGTGGGATTCTGGGAGGAAAGGCAGACACTAATACAACATCCAACAATCTATTAAAGGGGAATAATATAGAGGAAAGTGTAGGAGAGAGGAGGTGGTATATACCCGACTTAGGTTAGGACACACTGGGCTGAGGGCAACATTATGAATTATGAATTCTATTTCCTAGCAGGCTATATTAGCTGCAAATGTCATGAAGTCAGTGACGAAGCTGAGGCTTGGGAGACGTTGGACCTTCCTAACAGGACAAGGATCCCAAGCATACCTCCAAATCAACATCAGAGTGGTTGCAGAAGAAGGGCTGGAAGACTCTGGAGGGGCCTTCACAGTCGCCAGACCTAAATCCTCTAGAAAAGCTGTGGTGGGACTTGAAGAAGGCAGTTGCAGCACGCAAGTCCAAGAATATGAATGAACTGGAGGCCTTTGCCCAAGAGGAATGGGCTAAAATACCTGTAGATGCTTGCAAGAAGCTTGTGTCTGGTTATGTATCACCTTTGAAGGATGTCATTACTGCCAAAGGGTGTTCTACTAAGTACTTAAGATCAATCAATCAATCAATGTTTACTTATATAGCCCTAAATCACTAGTGTCTCAAAGGGCTGCACAAACCACCACGACATCCTCGGTAGGCCCACATAAGGGCAAGGAAAACTCACACCCAGTGGGACGTCGGTGACAATAATGACCCAGTGGGACGTCGGTGACAATGATGAGAACCTTGGAGAGGAGGAAAGCAATGGATGTCGAGCGGGTCTAACATGATACTGTGAAAGTTCAATCCACAATGGAACCAACACAGTCGCGAGAATCCAGTCCAAAGCGGATCCAACACAGCAGCGAGAGTCCCGTTCACAGTGGAGCCAGCAGGAAACCATCCCAAGCGGAGGCGGATCAGCAGCGCAGAGATGCCCCCACCATGCATGGATGCATGGAACTAGGGCAGGGGGCGGGAACCTTTTTGGCTGAGAGAGCCATACAAGCCAAATATTTTTTAAAGTATTTCCGTGAGAGCCATATATATATATATATATATATATATATACTGCGATGAGGTGGTGACTTGTCCAGGGTGTACCCCGCCTTCCGCCCGATGGTAGCTGAGATAGGCGCCAGCGCCCCCCGCGGCCCCGAAAGGGAATAAGCGGTAGAAAATGGATGGATGGATATATATATATATATATATATATATACTGAATACAACTATATGTGTGCATTTTTAAGAAAGACCAACATGTCTATAGAGTATGATAAGTCTTCTTCATTTTAATAACATTGTTATTCTGAGGCTAACCAACAATGAATAAAATACTTCTCACCATTCCTGCGACTTCTTGAACAGGTGCGGTAGAAACCGGGAGGAAGAAAATGCATGAGAATGTTTTATATTTTGATTGTTATTTTTGACACTGTGATTACCAGCGAAATTTTTCCTTACTTATCGTGTTAAGCAATGTCAGCTAAGATTTATTTGAGAGCCAGGTGCAGTCTTCAAAAGAGCCACATCTGGCTCTAGAGCCATAGGTTCCCTACCCCTGAACTTGGGGGTTGAATCATTTTGTCAATGAGATAATAGTGCGTTCAGGGACGTCACGGCATTCCCACACATCAGCTTAAACATCACAACCAAATATAGTGAACGTTTGGAGAAAATATGTAAAAAAATGACTTGTTTATAACGGCTTAGACTTAATTGTGGCAGCTTGTTGTCCCTTTCAATCTTTAGTGTAGCAAAATACACATTTAAAACTACCAGTTCAAACTTAATGTGTAGAGCGGCCGTGCCAGCAACTTGAGGGTTGCAGGTTCAATTCCCGCTTCCGCCATCCTAGTCACTGCCGTTGTGTCCTTGGGCAAGACACTTTACCCACCTGCTCCCAGTGCCACCCACACTGCTTTAAATGTTACTTAAATATTGGGTTTCACTATGTAAAGCGCTTTGAGTCACTAGAGAAAAGCGCTATATAAATATAATTCACTTCACTTCACATATTAAGAAAAATGCCTTTTTTTGGTATTCCGTAAAATACAGTGTTGCAATTTAAGTTGCATTCGTCTATTTGACACATCTTTATTTGATATGACTATAAACAAAATAGGGAATAAATGTCCAACTTGCTAAAACACCAACATTGTGTAGGGGTTGAATCATTTTGATCAAAACTGTATAGTCCGAAAAATATGGTGACTCCGTCTTGAATTTGAAAAAAACATTTAAATGGTATTTTTCACTAAAGAAGGGTTCGGCGAATGCACATATGAAACTGGTGGGGTTCTGTACCTCCAACAAAGTTAAGAAGCACTGCTTTATAGCAACATAAGTCTGTAACCTAAGTACTCACCCTGAGTTTACACACTCCAGTCCAGCAGGTGGCGCTATGCCTTTATTAGCGTTGGTTGCGAGCCGCCATAAAAAGGAGGAAGAAGAAGCGGAAGAAGAAGACGGAGCTAAGCGTGACGTCAGCACATCGGTGGGAATGGATGCCTTCAACGTCGTCCTTATTTCGCGCACTTTCACCTGTCTTTTCGTGTCCCTCGCGTATTTCTCGCGGGCCTCCCTCGGCACGGAGCTGAGTTTCGTGACATGCGGCTCCGTCGTCAAACTTTTAAACGTGAAACACAACGTGAGGCTGCATTCTCATGACGTGCGCTACGGCTCCGGTGAGTGGCTCTCTTTTTTTTGTATTGTTCTCGACATTATTTATGAAGGATTAATGAAGGATTAACTTCAGGCGCCATAAGAACATATTTTACTTTGAGGGAGACGGTTTTTTTTAAGTCGACGTTGCCAATATAACATTTCTTTGTCTTTCATGAAGACAGGAAATATGGCTTCAAGGAGGGACAAGCGGTAGTAAAATGGATGGATGGACCAAAGTGTGTGTTTAAAAAGCCGACATTTTACCTTTTAAAGCTCTGCAATAAAGACATTCATAATAAGATGTAATATATACATGATGTAAGTATATAATGTAGTAACATTAATAATAACATGTAATATATACATGATGTAAGTATATAAGTCATGTAGTAACATTCATAATAACATGTAATATATACAGGATGTAAGTATATATGTCATTTATTAACATTCATAATAACATGTAATATATACAGGATGTAAGTACATTTGTCATGTAGTAACATTCATAATAACATGTAAGTATATATGTCATGTAGTAACATTCATAATAACATGTAATATATACAGGATGTAAGTATATATGTCGTTTATTAACATTCATAATAACATGTAATATATACATGATGTAAGTATATAATGTAGTAACATTAATAATAACATGTAATATATACATGATGTAAGTATATAATGTAGTAACATTAATAATAACATGTAATATATACATGATGTAAGTATATAATGTAGTAACATTAATAATAACATGTAATATATACATGATGTAAGTATATAATGTAGTAACATTAATAATAACATGTAATATATACATGATGTAAGTATATATATCATGTAGTAACATTCATAATAACACACATGTAAGTATATATGTCATGTAGTAACATTCATAATAACATGCAATATATACATGATATAAGTATATATTTCATGTAGTAACATTCATAATAACACATGATGTAAGTATATATGTCATGTAGTAACATTCATAATATCATGTAATATATACATGATGCAAGTATATACGTCATGCAGTAACATTCATAATAATGTGTAATATATACATGATATAAGTATGTATGTCATGTAGTAACATTCATAATATGTAATATATACATGATGTAAGTATATATAATGTAGTAACATTCATAATAACTTGTAATATATACATGATGTAAGAATATATGTCATGTAGTAACATTCATAATAACATATATTATATACGTAATGTAAGTATATATGTCATTTAGTAACATTAATAACACGTACTATGTAAGTTAATATGTCATGTAGTAACATTCATAATAACATGTAATATATATATGATGTAAGTATTTTATATGTCATGTAGTAACATTCATAATATGTAATATTTACATGATGTAAATATGTCATGTAGTAACATTCATAATAACATGTAACATATACATGATGTAAGTGTGTATATATATATATACTTACATCATGTATATAATAATAATAACATGTAATATTCACATGATGTAAGTATATATATATGTATATATATATATACATACATCATGTATATATTACATGTTATTATGAATGTTACTACATGACATAATATATACTTACAGCATGTATATATTACATTTTATTACGAATCGTACTACATTACATGTCATGTAGTAACATTCATAATAACATGTAATATATACATGCTGTGATTATACATGTAATGTAGTAACATTAATATGTAAGTATATATGTCACGTAGTAACATTCATAATATGTAATATATACATGATGTAAGTATATATGCCATGTTGTAACATTCATAATAACATGTAATATATACATGATGTAAGTATATATGTCATGTAGTAACATTCATAATAACATGTAATATATACAGGATGTAAGTATATATGTCATGTATTAACATTCATAATAACATGTAATATATACATGATGTAAGTATATATGTCATGTAGTAACATTCATAATAACATGTAATATATACATGATGTAAGTATATATGTCATGTAGTAAAAGGCACATTTCATTCATTGTCTTCGCCAAGAGGTGCGACCGTGCGTCTTTTTGTGCCGTTCTCGCCATTTCCGGGGTCTAAATCGGCTGTCAAAAGTGTACCGACTTGTCGGAATACGTCCTCATCCTTTTTCTATCCAGGCAAGGGGGGGCGTGATCTATGATCCAAAACACATTTCCGGGGAGCAGGGAAGCGAGGAAACAGTTCACCAGCTATGAAGCTTGATGTGGTTTCTGTTATTTTAGGAGAGTTTATTGACGGTCATGATTTAGTCAATTTAATTATAGTACTCGATAAAAGGTTTATTTTTAAGGCCAAAAATAGGTATTCACTTAGTATTACTTTCTTTAAAACATTTATTCAGTATTTTTTAGCTCTAGAAAGTTACATGGTTGAAACCATTAATGCTGCCAAAAAAACATTAATAAAGATGAGAAGTCCTCAAATGCTTATTTTGAAAATGTAAGTTTGTTTACAGACTATTACGCAATCTGTTGTTGTGTTCCCTAATTTTGAGTGTACATACAGTAAATGAAGGTGTGTGTTGCTGAGCCCAACCTGGACATAATCTGGACGGGACATGGTTTTAAGAAACCCTTTAAACAATCTAATTTCATTGACAACCTGGTCTGGTGAAGATGAGGTCCTATTTAAAAAAATAAAATACAAAATAAGATTAGTAAATAAACATTTTCTTGAATGAAAAGAAAGTAAAAGAACATAAAAACAGTTACATATAAAATAGCAATGAAGTAAATGCCTTTCAGACTGTATTGATATATTTTGTAGGAACCAGAATATTAATAACAGAAAAAAAAAACCCTTTTGTGTGAATGAAGGAGGTTTTTTTGGGTTGGTGCACTTATTGTAAGTGTATCTTGTGTTTTTTTATGTTGATATAATAATAATAAAAACCAAACAGCTCACCAGTCGTTCGTGTCGAAACAACACACCAGCTCGTGGTCGCTATAAATAGCTCATAACAACGATATCATGAATGGGTAATGTTCAAGTCACGGAACGAAAATTGAGTTTTATTGGCTGTTTTCAGGTGTTTTCTTATTGGATTTTATGAACCCATTGGCGGTGTTGTAAGTAGACTTTTATTTACATTTATATTATTATAAAATTTGCGGTTCGGTACATACCTCGGTTCAGAGGTCACGGTTCGGTTCATTTTCGGTACAGTAAGAAAACAACAAAATATACATTTTATGGTTATTTATTTACCAAATTTGCCAAATCTTCCACCAAAAATATTTTTCTTAGTGGAATATTTGATGTGAAGTAATCAGAACCTTGGATAGTTCAATAATTCATAATAACGTTGATTTTGATTCGATATTTTTAGTTTTGAGCAATGACAGTTTGAAAGACAAAAAAACAGCTTTGTTTTATTAGTCAACGTTGCAACTTTTTCTAAATTACATTTAGCCTTTAAGCTTTTTTATTTCGCTTGTGTTTATGTTTTTGTTTATCTTAATAGTATGTTTACAATGTGCCGTGGGCTTTTAAAACACTTGCTGTGGGCCGCAAATGGCTTCCGGGGCACACTTTTGACACCCCTGCTATAGATAATAAAAAATAAAATCTGATAAATCTGCGGGTAAAAAGCAGAGCCTGGCGACGCATGCGAGTTTATGATAACTCTCTCGCTCTCTCTGTCTCTATCCTTCCCTTACGAATGCTGCAGCGTGCGCACACTTCTCAATTTGTTTTGTTTTTAACCCCTTCTTAAAGGGGAACATTATCACAATTTCAAAAGGGTTAAAAACAATAAAAATCAGTTCCCACAGGCTTGTTGTATTTTTTGAAGTTTTTTTCAAAATTTTACCGGTCTCGGAATATCCCTAAATAAAGCTTCAAAGTGCCTTATTTTCGCTCTCTGCGAAGACACTGGCCATTTCCCTATGACGTCACACAGTGCTGCCAATGTAAACAAACAATGGGAATACCACAGCAGGATATAGCGACATTAGCTGGGATTCAAACTCGGATTTCAGCGACTTAAGCGATTCAACAGATTACGCATGTATTGAAACAGATGGTTGGAGTATGAAAATATTGAAGAAGAAACTGAAGTTATTGAGCGAATAGCTATTGACGCTATTCATAGCCATAGCATGGCCGAATAGCTGCGTTAGCATCGCCGGTAAAATGTGCGGACCAAACGATCAGGACTTTCGCATCTCGTGACACTGGAGCAACTTAAATCCGTCGATTGGTAAGTGTTTGTTTCGCATTAAATGTGGGTGGAAGGAAATGTAATATAGTTGCAAATGCATTTGCAGGTTATCCATACATCTCTGTGCCATGTCTGCTTTAGCACCGCCGGTAAATAGCATGTTAGCATCGATTAGCGTAGCATGTTAACATCGATTAGCTGGCAGTCAACATCAACAAAACTCACCTTTGTGATTTCGTTGACTATCGTTGCAAATGCATCTGCAGGTTATCCATACATCTCTGTGCCATGTCTGCTTTAGCACCGCCGGTAAATAGCTTGTTAGCATCGATTAGCATAGCATGTTAACATCGATTAGCTGGCAGTCAACATCAACAAAACTCACCTTTGTGATTTCGTTGACTATCGTTGCAAATGCATCTGCAGGTTATCCATACATCTCTGTGCCATGTCTGCTTTAGCACCGCCGGTAAATAGCATGTTAGCATCGATTAGCGTAGCATGTTAACATCGATTAGCTGGCAGTCAACATCAACAAAACTCACCTTTGTGATTTCGTTGACTATCGTTGCAAATGCATCTGCAGGTTATCCATACATCTCTGTGCCATGTCTGCTTTAGCACTGCCGGTAAATAGCATGTTAGCATCGATTAGCTGGCAGTCAACATCAACAAAACTCACCTTTGTGAATTTGTTGACTTTATCGTTGCAAATGTATCTGCAGGTTATACATACATCTCTGTGCCATGTCTGCCTTAGCATCGCCGGTCAAATGTGGAGACACTCCGGCACATTCAATGGGGGTCTGGCGGCAGACACTTTGGCATCTTCGGGCCAGTGGTGCAACTTGAATCCCTCCCTGTTAGTGTTGTTACACTCTCCGACAACACACCGACAAGGCATGATGTCTCCAAGGTTCCAAAAAATAGTCAAAAAAACGGAAAATAACAGAGCTTAGACCCGGTGTTTGTAATGTGTTGAAAATGAAAATGGTGGGTGTGTTACCTCGGCGACGTCATCGCCTCCAGCGCGATAAACAGAAAGGCGTTTAATTCGCCAAAATTCACCCATTTAGAGTTCGGAAATCGGTTAAAGAAATAGATGGTCTTTTTTTCTGCACCATCAAGGTATATATTTAGGCTTATTTAGGTCTGGTGATAATGTTCCCCTTTAACCCTGAACGTAGATTGAAAATACACGCAACCCTAACTTAAAATGCCTGACTTTTGAGGCATTTAAGAAACTCCACCCGGACAGCCCCGCAAAAGAGGACATATCCGGTGAAAAGAGGTATGGTCAGTCTATTTTAGCCCGGTTGCTGCTAGCATGCCGTGTGTTGTACCTCCATGTGCATTATTTACACAACGTGCGGTACGCTACCTAATATGTTTTGATTGATTGATTGAAACTTTTATTAGTAGGTTGCACAGTACAGTACATATTCCGTACAATTGACCACTAAATGGTAACACCCGAATACGTTTTTCAACTTGTTTAAGTCGGGGTCCACGTTAATCAATTCATGGTCCGTGTGGAAACTCGTTCGGTACACCTCCGAACCGAACCGAAACCCCCGTACCGAAACGATTCAACACAAATACACGTACCGTTACACCCCTACTTTATACACAAGTTAGAATGCGAAAAAGAAATCCATCCGTCATGTCTTTCATAATGATTCTGAACCAAAGGCAGTACAATGCGGTTCCCCTTTGAAATATAGATATTTGAACTGAAAGATCATAGCACTTACCAAGTGTCATTTGTGTGTGTGTGTGGCCCAGGAAGTGGACAGCAGTCGGTGACGGGCGTCACAGGCGTGGAGGACGCCAACAGCTACTGGAGCGTGCGCGGGACTCGCGAGGCGGCGTGCCGACGGGGCGAGGCGGTCAAGTGCGGTCAGACCATCCGACTGACGCACGTCAACACGGGCCGGAACCTGCACAGTCACCACTTCAGCTCGCCGCTCTCCTCCAACCAGGTGGGTTTCCTCCGCCTCGTCGGTTCGCCCAACGTCCTTTTGGACCATTCCTTCTATCTAAGGCCGTCTAAGACAGGGGCACTCACACTTTTTCTGCAGGCGAGCTACTTTTCAATTGACCAAGTCGAGGAGATCTACCGCATTCCTTTTTATAATTTATATTTATTTATTTATGAAAGAGACATTTTTGTTAACAAGTTAATGGTGTTTAATGATAATACAAGCATGTTTAACACACATAGATTCCTTTCTTTCATGAAGACAAAAATATAAGTTGGTGTATTACCTGATTCTGATGACTTGCATTGATTGGAATTAGACAGTGGTGCTGATAACGTCCGCATTTTCAAATGGAGGAAAAAAAGTCCTCCTTTCTGTCCAATACCGCATAAAAGTGGTTGCATTTGGCATCTCATTTGTCCAACTTGCATACTCGTTTTTAAACACTTTGTTATGAGAGTAGCATATGTGTGTGGCCCTTTAATGTCTGGCAGCAGGTGAGTGACGTCAGTGAGTGTGCGGGTGGGCAAGCAAGTGAGAAAGCGGTCGCTGAGGGCGGGGGAGAAATACATTGGCATCAAACTCCGTAGCTTGCTAGCTTTCTGAGACTCTTATTTTGTTAGCACAGGCAGGATGAAACAGGTCTTTTATGGTGAAGACAGGAACTGTGCTGTCTGTCTTTAGAGTTTTGACAGTAGGTACGGAGTCTCTAGAAATAAAATGTGTTTCTCTGCGTCCGCCCTGTTAGTGATTTTTTTCTTAAATATGAGCTCGCAGCAGCCAGCGTCATCTCACAAGATCCTCGGGTGCCGAGAATGTCAAACAACTGACGAAAGTGAAGTCTTGGTATGATTGATGATTGCTCATTTTTATGTCTATTTTTTAATGCCTGGCTTGAGATCGACTGACACACCCTCCGAGATCCACCAGTCGATCGCGATCGACGTAATGCCCACCCCTGGTCTAAGATAACGAGAGATGTATAGAATGGAAATGTTCCATATTTTTCGGACCGTAGTGCGCACTGGATTACAAGGCAGACTGCTGATGAATGGTCTATTGTTGAATTTTATTATAGGGTGCATATTAAGAGTCATATCATTATTATTTTTTTTATAAATTGAAAACAATTCCTTGTGGTCTACATAAATGATAAATGGGTTGTACTTGTATAGCGCTTTTCTACCTTCAATGTACTCAAAGCGCTTTGACACTACTTCCACATTCACACACACATTCACACACTGATGGAGGGAGCTGCCATGCAAGACGCCAACCGGCACCCATCAGGAGCAAGGGTGAAGTGTCTTGCTCAGGACACAACGGACGTGAAGAGGTTGGTACTAGGTGGGGATTGAACCAGGGACCCTCGGGTTGCGCACGGCCACTCTCCCACTGCGCCACGCCGTCCCTTTTACATGACATTTAATGGTGGTTCTTTGGTCAAAATGTTGCATAGATGATGTTTTGCGGATCATCTTCAAGCTGATTTCTGACAGTCGCTTCTTGTCATACAAACCCTGTTTCCATATGAGTTGGGAAATTGTGTTAGATGTAAATATAAACAGAATACAATGATTTGCAAATCCTTTTCAACCCATATTCAGTTGAATATGCTACAAAGACAACATATTTGATGTTCAAACTGATAAACTTTTTGTTGTTGTTGCAAATAATCATTAACTTTACAATTTGATGCCAGCAACACGTGACAAAGAAGTTGGGAAAGGTGGCGATAAATACTGATAAAGTTGAGGAATGCTCATCAAACACTTATTTGGAACATCCCACAGGTGTGAAGGCTAATTTGGAACAGGTGGGTGCCATGATTGGGTGTAAAAGCTGCTTCCCAAAAAATGCTCAGTCTTTCACAAGAAAGGATGGGGCGAGGTACACCCCTTTGTCCACAACTGTGTGAGCAAATAGTCAAACAGTTTAAGAACAACGTTTGTCAAAGTGCTAATGCAAGAAAATTAGGGATTTCAACATCTACGCTCCATAATATCATCAAAAGGTTCAGAGAATCTGGAGAAATCACTCCACGTGAGCGGCATGGCCGGAAACCAACATTGAATGACCGTGACCTTCGATCCCTCAGACGGCACTGTATCAAAAACCGACATCAATCTGTAAAGGATATCACCCCATGGCCTCAGGAACACTTCAGAAAACCACTGTCACTAAATACAGTTTGTCGCTACATCTGTAAGTGCAAGTTAAAACTCTACTATGCAAAGCGAACGCCATTTATCAACAACATCCAGAAACGCTGCCAGCTTCTCTGGCCTGAGATCATCTAAAATGGACTGATGAAAAGTGGAAAAGTGTTCTGTGGTCTGACGAGTCCACATTTCAAATTGTTTTTGGAAATATTCGACATCGTGTCATCCGGACCAAAGGGGGAGCGAATCATCCAGACTGTTATCGACGCAAAGTATAAAAGCCAGCATCTGTGATGGTATGGGGGTGCATTAGTGCCCAAAGCATGGGTAACTTACACATATGTGAAGGCACCATTAATGCTGAAAGGTACATACAAGTTTTGGAAACAACATATGCTGCCATCTAAGCGCTGTCTTTTTCATGGACGCCCCTGCTTATTTCAGCAAGACAATGCCAAGCCACATTCAGCACGTGTTACAACAGTGTGGCTTTGTAAAAAAAGAGCGCGGGTACTTTCCTGGCCCGCCCGCAGTCCAGACCTGTCTCCCATGCTGCATTATGAAGCGTAAAATACGACAGCGGAGACCCCGGACTGTTGAACGATTGAAGCTCTACATAAAACAAGAATGGGGAAAAAAATTCATTGATTAGTTTCCTCAGTTCCCAAACATTTATTGAGTGTTGTTAAAGAAAAAGGTGATGTAACACAGTGGTGAACATGCCCTTTCCCAACTACTTTGGCACTTGTTGCAGCCATGAAATTCCAAGTTAATTATTATTTGCAAAAAAAAAAAAAGTGTATGAGTTTGAACATCACATATCTTGTTTTTGTAGTGCATTCAACTGAATATAGGTTGAAAAGGATTTGTAAATCATTGTATTCTGTTTATATTTACATCTAACACAATTTCCCAACTCATATGGAAACAGGGTTTGTATTTTGCTCATCCATCCATCCATTTTCTACCGCTTATTCCCTTTGAGGTCGTGGGGGGAGCTGTAGCCTATCTAGTTTTAATGGGGCAGAAGGCGGGGCATACCTGAGAGTACCTCTAACGGTCGCGGTGCCGCCGTCCGCAGGAGGTGAGCGCGTTCGGCGAGGAGGGCGAAGGCGACCACCTGGACGAATGGAGCGTGGTGTGCGGCGGGTCGGTGTGGAAGCGGCAGGAGGCGGTCCGCTTCCGCCACAAGTCCACCGATGCGCTGCTGTCGGTGACGGGGGAGCAGTACGGCCGGCCCATCCACGGCCAGAGGGAGGTGCACGCCATGCCCGGCACCACGCCGCACAGCTTGTGGATGGCCATGGAGGGCGTCTTCATCAAGCCCAGCGAGGCCATGGCGGGCCAGGAGCACCACTACCAGCACACCGAGTTCTGAACGCCCCTTTTCTTCTCTCGTCTTGGGAGGAAGTTGGTGTCCACTCGCTTCCTGTTTCCTCTCAAACGTCACACATGCGGACTTTCTCTCACCGCACGACTACTTCCTGCTGAAGGAGACACGCGCTCTTTGTAGTAAACACAGGAATATTTATAGAACAAAAAAAAAATTGTCAATTTCTATTTTATTGACTGAATCATGAGGTCCAAAGTGCGTGGTTTTTTTTTTTTAAGGGACAGTCGCACATTTTGAAAATACTATCCTCCAGAAAAATGAATACAAATTGGAAAAAAGAGCCTACGTGTTTAAGGTAGCAGGAAAATAATAAATGTTGTCGTTAAAAACAAGGGTTGTATTTTTTTTTTTTTTTATAAACTCAATACCATACAGTTAAATAACACATATATGGCCTGCCTGTAGTCCAGACCTGTATCTCAATGAAAATGTGTGGCGCGCTATGAAGCCTAAAATCCCACAATGGCGACCACGGTCTGTTAACAACTGAAGCTGTACATCAAGCAAGAATGGGAAAGAATTCCACCTGAAAAGCTTCAAAAATTGCTCTCCTCAGTTCCTAAACGTTTACTGAGTGTTGTTAAAAGGAAAGCCCATGTAACAGTGTCAAAAAAAATGCCCCATGACAACTTTTTTGCAATGTGTTGCTGCCATCCATCCATCCATCCATCATCTTCCGCTTATCCGAGGTTGGGTCGCGGGGGCAGCAGCCTAAGCAGGGAAGCCCAGACTTTCCTCTCCCAAGCCACTTCGTCCAGCTCTTCCCGGGGGATCCCGAGGCGTTCCCAGGCCAGCCGGGAGACATAGTCTTCCCAACGTGTCCTGGGTCTTCCCCGTGGCCTCCTACCGGTTGGACGTGCCCTAAACACCTCCCTAGGGAGGCGTTTGGGTGGCATCCTGACCAGATGCCCGAGCCACCTCATCTGGCTCCTCTCGATGTGAAGGAGCAGCGGCTTTACTTTGAGTTCCTCCCGGATGGCAGAGCTTCTCACCCTATCTCTAAGGGAGAGACCCAAACTCATTCCGGCCGCTTGTACCCGTGATCTTATCCTTTCGGTCATGACCCAAAGCTCATGACCATAGGTGAGGATGGGAACGTAGATCGACCGGTAAATTGAGAGCTTTGCCTTCCGGCTCAGCTCCTTCTTCACCACAACGGATCGGTACAAAGTCCGCATTATTGAAGACGCCGCACCGATCCGCCTGTCGATCTCACGATCCACTCTTCCCTCACTCGTGAACAAGACTCCAAGGTACTTGAACTCCTCCACTTGGGGCAGGGTCTCCTCCCCAACCCGGAGATGGCATTCCACCCTTTTCCGGGCGAGAACCATGGACTCGGACTTGGAGGTGCTGATTCTCATTCCGGTCGCTTCACACTCTGCTGCGAACCGATCCATTGAGAGCTGAAGATCCCGGTCAGATGAAGCCATCAGGACCACATCATCTGCAAAAAGCAGAGACCTAATCCTGCGGTCACCAAACCGGAACCCCTCAACGCCTTGACTGCGCCTAGAAATTCTGTCCATAAAAGTTATGAACAGAATCGGTGACAAAGGACAGCCTTGGCGGAGTCCAACCTTCACTGGAAATGTGTTCGACTTACTGCCGGCAATGCAGACCAAACTCTGACACTGATCGTACAGGGAGTGGACCGCCACAATAAGACAGTCCGATACCCCATATTCTCTGAGCACTCCCCACAGGACTTCCCGAGGGACACGGTCGAATGCCTTCTCCAAGTCCACAAAGCACATGTAGACTGGTTGGGCAAACTCCCATGCACCCTCAAGAACCCTGCCGAGAGTATAGAGCTGGTCCACAGTTCCACGACCAGGATGAAAACCACACTGTTCCTCCTGAATCCGAGGTTCGACTATCCGGCGTAGCCTCCTCTCCAGTACACCTGAATAAACCTTACCGGGAAGGCTGTGTTGCTGCCGTTAAAGTTAATGATTATTTGCACAAAAAAAACATAAAGTATCTTGTCTTTGCAATCTATTCAAGTTGAAAAGGATTTGCAAAACATTGTATTCTCTTTTTATTGACGAATTTCACAACGTGCCGACTTCACTTGTCTTGGGGTTTGTAAAATAATATTGACTTCAGTTTATGATTTAGGTCTTTAATTTGTTGATCATGATTAATAGAGGAAATAATAAACAAAAAAAAACGGGACAAAGATTTTAGGCGAACCCATTTTTTTTTTAATGAAACTTATTTGTAAACATTTTTTTGTACAATATATAATAAGTTAAATGTAATAATAGCAACAAAACAGTACAATGATTCTCTTTTGTTACGTCGACCTGTTTGAACAAAAATAAGTAAACTTTGTCTTTCGTTCAAATCCTTTGGTTCCCCCCTCCGGTAACTTATTCCCTGAGTTCCTAAACAATATCAACAACTAAACAAAATAACAGATTTGTGGGCGAAAAGTACAAAAAAACTGAAAAATATTGATATAATCCAAAATTGACAGCATTTATATATATTGATCTCATTAACTGTGGTGTACCTAATAATGTGGCCACTGACACTCCGAATGTAAACAGAAGCAAGCAGACATTTCTTATCAAAACAACGATTTATTGCATCAACACGTGTGTACATATCGATTATCTCGTAAATTGGGTAAATATTGCTTTCTTTCCCGTCCCCGCTTCAAAGCGGCATGACGCAATCGCTGTGGTCACGTGATCGAAACTGCGCATGCCTCCCGGTTGGACGCGAGGAGGGCGGGGCCGATGACGTAACTTTGCATATTTAAGCACAATGCCCTCTCCCCCCTCCGCCGCGATGGATGACGTCATGCTTAAAAAAAATAATGAAGTACATTATAGTAATGTGGACTCATTCGTTCGCCTTTGTTGTTAGTGATGCGATAAATCGTGGAAATATAATTCATGTGGAAACCTCCGAAGTGGAACACCACTAAAGTGTTTTGTTTTGTCAAACTAATTGGAGTTCAACCGGAATACAAAAATTAAAACTAAAAAAAAAAAAAGTTATTTATTGATGAGGATGAGATGACAATGATACCAAATATAAAAATGTGATTTGTTTAGTTTTGGGGTGTTTTTGAGTCACTTCCTTTCTCGTGCTCTTATTTTGTGCCACTTCCGGTTCTGGTTGTATTTCCCCTATTTTAGCTTCACACCGCTTCCGAGCGCTGTCTTTATCACCTGTGGGTGATTAATATTATGTTTTGTCACTCGCTGCCAGCACGAAGCTGGTGGGAGGAAAGTACAACCAAAACAGGAAGTAGAACAAAATAAGAGCACAGGAAAAGAAGTGAACCAAAAACACAGAAAAACACCCCCAAAACTAAACAAAGAACAGGTCCAGCGTAACAGATCGTAACACATTTCGTAATTGACTGTTTTTGTACGACAGTTTGGCGTTCCAGGGAGAAAAAAAACTTAAAAATTCAAACAAAACATCTTTAAGCCTCATTTATTGATTCATGGAATCAATGAATTGATTCCATGAATTGATTAACGTGGACCCCGACTTAAACAAGTTGAAAAACTTATTGGGGTGTTACCATTTAGTGGTCAATTGTAGGGAATATGTACTGAACTGTGCAATCTACTAATAAAAGTCACAATCAATCAATCGATCAATCAATTCAATAAAAAAAAAACCTTTATGTCTGATTGGATTTGGTTTGTGACGTCCTCAGGGGGTCAGGGAGTAGCAATGATATGTAATGTGAGGACAACCATAGAATCTGAAACGTCTTAAATTACCATTCTTGGAAAACAATGGGAGTTCAAAGGAAAAAAACAACAACTTCAAAGACCAAACAATTCATTAACGTGAATTGATTAACGTGGACCCCCCGACTTAAACAAGTTGAAAAACGTATCCGGGTGTTGCCTATATAAGTAAACATAAGTATATAAGTAAACATTGATTGATTGATTTAGTGGTCGATTGTACGAAATATGTACTGACCTGTGCAATCTACTAATAAGTCTCAATCAATCAATTCAATAAAAAAAACAAAAAACTTCTTTATGTCTGATTGGATTTGGTTTGTGACGTCCTCAGGGGGTCAGGGAGTAGCAATGATATGGAATGTGAGGATAACCATAGAATCTGACACGTCTTAATTTACCATTCTTGGAAAACAATGGGAGCTCAAACGAGAAAAAACAACAACTTCAAAAACCAAACAATTCATTAACGTGAATTGATTAACGTGGACCCCGACTTAAACAAGTTGAAAAACTTATTGGGGTGTTACCATTTAGTGGTCAATTGTACGGAATATGTACTGTACTGTGCAATCTACTAATAAAAGTTTCAATCAATCAATTCAATCAAAAAAAACAAGACTTCTTTATGTCTGATTGGATTTGGTCTGAGACATCCTCAGGGGGTCAGGGAGTAGCAATGATATGGAATGTGATGATAACCACAGAATCTGAAATATTTTTCAATTTACTGTGCTAGTAAAACAATTTGGAGTACAACAGAAATATTCCAGGCAGAACAAAAAAAAGTCAAAAGTCGAACAAAACGTATATTCATGTCTGAGGATGTGTTTTTTAAAAATTCCCCTCAGAAGGAGAACGATGATATGAAATGTGATGATAACTATAGAAAGTGTAATATCATCCATCCATCCATTTCCTACCGCTTATTCCCTTTGGGGTCGCTGGTGTCTATCTCAGCTACAATTGGGCGGAAGGCGGTGTACACCCTGGACAAGTTGCCACCTCATGGCAGGGCTAATATTATATTATTACCTATTATATAAGTTCCGAAATATTATGTTATATTTCGTAACTTCCTGTTTTTTTCAATGTTTTGGTTGAACTCCAAGTTGTTAAAAACTTGCTTCATTTTTTTGGTAATGTACAAAACACCCCTTTTCTTTTTACACTTGAATGCCATTTAAAATGTGGGTGCGTGTGTGTCTTATTGATACTGACATTGTTTCCAGAACTCAGCAGTTGTGTTCCACTTGGGAGGTTGTGTTCCACTTGGGAGGTTGTGTTCCACTTGGGAGGTTGTGTTCCACTTGGGAGGTTGTGTTCCACTTGGGAGGTTGTGTTCCACTTGGGAGGTTTCACCAAAATGAGGATTGGGCTTCCTTCCTTCTACTGCAGTTCTCCCGCAGGCCACAGGGGGGCAGCCTCCTCCCGGGGAAGTGTCTACTTGAGGCCTGGCCTTCATACATTCAGTGTGGCTACATAGGATGACGTCATAGCTAGGTATCATGTATAAATATCATATTTACAGTGCAGTAGTGTTAGTGACCTACATGCAGCACAAGCACACCTTTTCCCAGCATGCAACAGCACCTTTTACTGTCACACACTCCTCATTATTCTCCTCATTCCTCTCCTTTTTCTTCTTCTATACTCCTTCTTCTCCTCTGTCACCTCCTCATTCCTCTCCTTTTTCTTCTTCTATACTCCTTCTCCTTCTTCTACTCCATCTTCTCCTCAGTCACCTCCTTCCTTTCCTTTTTCTTCTTCTATACTCCATCTTCTCCTCATTCCTCTCCTTTTTCTTGTTCTATACTCCTTCTCCTTCTACTCCATTTTCTTCTCCTCAGTCACCTTCTTCCTCTCCTTTTTCTTCTTCTATACTCCTTCTCCTCTGTCACCTCCTCATTCCTCTCCTTTTTCTTCTTCTATACTCCTTCTCCTTCTTCTACTCCATCTTCTCCTCAGTCACCTCCTTCCTTTCCTTTTTCTTCTTCTATACTCCATCTTCTCCTCATTCCTCTCCTTTTTCTTGTTCTATACTCCTTCTCCTTCTACTCCATTTTCTTCTCCTCAGTCACCTTCTTCCTCTCCTTTTTCTTCTTCTATACTCCTTCTCCTCTGTCACCTCCTCATTCCTCTACGTTTTCTTCTTCTATACTCCTTCTTCTCCTTATTCTCCCCTGTCACCTCCTCATTCCTCTGCCTTTTCTTCTTCTATACTCCTTCTCCTTTGTCCCCTCCTCAATCCTCTCCTGTTTCTTCTTCTATACTCCTTCTTCTACTCCATCTTCTCCTCAGTCACCCCCGTCTTCCTCTCCTTTTTCTTCTTCTATACTCCGTCTTCTCCTCCTTCTCCTCTGTCACCTCCTCATTCCACTCCTTTTTCTTCTTCTATACTCCTTCTTCTACTCCATCTTCTTCTCCTCAGTCACTTCCTTCTTCCTCTCCTTTTTCTTCTTCTATACTCCTTCTCCTCCTCAGTCACCTCTGCATTCCTCTCCTTTTTCTTCTTCTATACTCCTTCTTCACCTTCTTCTACTCATCCTCTTCTCCTCAGTCACCTCCTCCTTCTCCTTTTTCTTCTTCTATACTCCTTCTTTCATTCTCCAACTTCTTCTCCTCAGTCACCTCCTTCCTTCTATCCCTTTTCTTCTTCTCCTGCTTCTTCTACTTCTCAGTCACCTCCTTCTCCGTTTACTTTGTCTATACTCCATTTTCTTTTCCTTCCTCTTTCTACTCCATCTTCTTGTCCTCAGTCACCTCCCTCTCCACCTTCTTCTCCTCTGTCAACTCTTCTGTCTTCTCCTCCGCACCTTTCTTTTTATCCTTCTCTCATTCTCCATCTTCTTTCTACTCCATCTTCTCTTCAGTCACATTCTTCTACTCAATAATCTCCTCCCCCTTCCTCTCCTTTTTCTTCTTCTATACTCTATCTTCTTCTCATTTTACTTTTTCTCCTCCTCCCATTTCTTCTTGTCCTTAGTTTTCTTCTCCTTATTCTCCATCTTCTTCTCCTCTGTCTCCTTCTTCGAATCCATCTTCTTCTCCCTCCTTCCTCTCCCATTTCTTCTTCTATACTCCATATTCTTCTCCTTTTCCTTTTTCTCCTTTTCCTCCTACATTTTGTTCTTGTCCTTCTTCTTCTTGTCCTCCTTTTTTTCTCCTACTCCTTCTTCTCCTCCTCCTCAACCCTTTTTTTCTTGACCTTCTCCTTCTTCTACTCCTCCTGCTTATTCTTTCTTCATCTTCTATTCATCATTCTTCATCTTCTTTTTCCTTCTTTTACTCCATCCTCTTTACCTTTATCGCCTCCTGCTCCTTCATTTTCTCCTCCTCCTCCTTCTTCTCTTCCTTTCCCTTCTTTTACTTCATCTTCTTCTACTTTTTCTTTTCCTCGTTGTTCTTTTCTTTCTCCCCCTCTTTCTTTTCCTTTGTTTGCTCCATCTTCTTGTCCTCCTTCACCTTATTCTCCATCTCCTTAAATTTTCCTCCTTCCTCTCATTCTTCTTTATCTTCTCTTCTTAATTTTCCTTCTTTCACTCCATCTTATTCTTCCTTCTTTTACTCCATCATCTTTTACTTTATCTCCCCCTTCTCTTTTCTTTTCTCCTCCTCCTACTTCTTCTTCTCCTCTTCCTTCTTTTACTCCATCTTCTTTTCCTCCTTCTTTTCCCTCTTCTCCTCTTTCTTTCCCTTTTTACTCCATCTTCTTCTCCTTCTCTATCCTATTTTCCTCCTTCCTCTCATTCTTATTTTCTTCTCCTCTTCCTTTTACTCCATCTTCTCCTTCATTTCTTCCTTGTTCCTGTCTTTTCACTTCTCCTTCTCCATCTTCTTATTTCCCTCCTTCCCCTTCTTCTCCTACTCCATCTTCTTTTCCTACTTCTCCTTGTTCTTCTCCTATTTCTTTTACTCCATCTCCTTCTTGTCCATCTTACTCTCCTTCTCCATCTTATTTTCCTCCTTTCTCTTGTTCTTTTTTTCTTCTTCTCTTCCTTTTCCTTCTTTTACTCCATGTTCTCCTTCTTTTCTTCCTTCTTCCTCTCCTTTCCCTTCTTCTTCTCCATCTTCTTTTCCTCCTTTTTGTTATTCTCCTTTCTTTTCCTTCTTTTACCCCATCTTCTTCTCCTTCTCCTCCATCTTATTCTCCTTCTCCACCTTATTTTCCTCCTTCCTCTCGTTCTTTTTCTCCCCCTCTTCCTTTTCCTCCTTTTACTCCATCTTCTCCTTCTTTTGTTCCTCCCCTTTCCCCCTTCTCCTTCTCCATCAACTTATGTTCTTCCTTCCCCTTCTTCTCCTACTCCATCTTCTTTTCCTCCTTCTTTTCTTCCTTCCTCTTGTTCTTCTCCTCTTTCTTTTCCTTCTTTTACTCCTTCTTCCTCTCCTTTCCCCGCTCCATCTCCTCGTAGAACGAGTGAGGATCCATCCCGAGTGTTCACAGACAAGAAGATGAGGAATGGCTCCACGCACCTGATCAGTGTGGTCAAAGAGTCTAGAAAAGTAATTTAAAGGGTCGTCAGAAAAATAAAATCCAAGTATTTTAGTTTAGAAAGTTCTCAGAGAGTCCAGTTAGTTGAAATGTGACATCTTCACACAAAATAAACATCTCTTCTTCTGCTCCTCAAACTAAACTTCGTAGCAGCACAAAGGTTGTTCACAGACGTACTTGGATCCATCGTGGTCTAGTAGGGTCCATTGTGGTCTAGTAGTGTCCATCATGGTCTATTAGGGTCCATCATGGTACATCAAGGTCCATCATGTTCCTTCATGGTCCATCATGGTTTATCATGGTCCTTTATAAACCTTCATGGCCTTCCATAGTCCTTTATTATCCATCAAGCTTGATCATGGTCCTTCTTGGTCTTACATGATCCATCATGGTCCATCATAATTGATCATTGTGCATCATGGTTTATCATGGTCCATAATGGTACATCATAGTCCTTCATGGTCCATCATGGTTTATGATGGTCCATCATGGTCCATTATAATTGATCATTGTGCATCATAGTCCTTCATGGTCCATCATGGTTTATCATGGTCCATCGTGGTCCATCATAATTGATCATGGTGCATCATGGTGCATTACAGTCCTTCATGGTCCATCATGGTTTATCATGGTCCATCAAGGTCCATCATAATTGATCATTGTCCATCATGGTGCATCATGGTTTATCATGGCGCATTTTAGTCCTTCATGGTCCATCATGGATTATCATGGTCCATCATAATTGATCAATGTGAATCATGGTCCATCATGGTTTATCATGGTGCATCATAGTCCTTCATGGTTTATCATGGTCCACCATAATTGATCATTCTGCATGATGGTGCATTATGGTTTATCATGGTCCATCATGGTGCATTACAGTCCTTCATGGTCCTTCATGGTCCATCATGGTCCATCATGGTTTATTATGGTCCATCAAGGTCCATTATGATCTATCATGGTCCATCATGGTTTATCATGGTCCATCATAATTGATCAAAGTGAACCATGGTCCATCATGGTGCATCATAGTCCTTCAAGGTTTATCATGGTCCATCATAATTGATCATTCTGCATGATGGTGCATCATGGTTTATCATGGTCCATCATGGTGCATTACAGTCCTTCATGGTCCATCATGGTTTATTATGGTCCATCATGGTCCATCATAATTGATCATTGTCCATCATGGTGCATCATGGTTTATCATGGTCCATCATGGTGCATTACAGTCCTTCATGGTCCATCATGGTTTATTATGGTCCATCAAGGTCCATCATAATTGATCATTGTCCATCATGGTGCATCATGGTTTATCATGGTCCATCATGGTGCATTACAGTCCTTCATGGTCCATCATGGTTTATTATGGTCCATCAAGGTCCATCATAATTGATCATTGTCCATCATGGTGCATCATGGTTTATCATGGTCCATCATGGTGCATTACAGTCCTTCATGGTCCATCATGGTTTATTATGGTCCATCATGGTCCATCATGATTGATCATTGTCCATCATGGTGCTTCATGGTTTATCATGGTCCATCATGGCACATTCTAGTACTTCATGGTCCATCATGGTTTATCATGGTCCATCATAATTGATCATTGTGAATCATGGTCCATCATGGTTTATCATGGTGCATCATAGTCCTTCATGGTTTATCATGGTCCATCATGGCACATTCTAGTACTTCATGGTCCATCATGGTTTATCATGGTCCATCATAATTGATCATTGTGAATCAGGGTCCATCATGGTTTATCATGGTGCATCATAGTCCTTCATGGTTTATCATGGTCCATCATAATTGATCATTCTGCATGATGGTGCATCATGGTTTATCATGGTCCATCATGGTGCATTACAGTCCTTCATGGTCCATCATGGTTTATTATGGTCCATCATGGTCCATCATGATTGATCATTGTCCATCATGGTGCTTCATGGTTTATCATGGTCCATCATGGCACATTCTAGTACTTCATGGTCCATCATGGTTTATCATGGTCCATCATAATTGATCATTGTGAATCATGGTCCATCATGGTTTATCATGGTGCATCATAGTCCTTCATGGTTTATCATGGTCCATCATGGCACATTCTAGTACTTCATGGTCCATCATGGTTTATCATGGTCCATCATAATTGATCATTGTGAATCAGGGTCCATCATGGTTTATCATGGTGCATCATAGTCCTTCATGGTTTATCATGGTCCATCATAATTGATCATTCTGCATGATGGTGCATCATGGTTTATCATGGTCCATCATGGTGCATTACAGTCCTTCATGGTCCATCATGGTTTATTATGGTCCATCAAGGTCCATCATAATTGATCATTGTGCATCATGGTTTATCATGGTCCATCATGGCGCATTTTAGTCCTTCATGGTTTATCATAGTCCATCATAATTGATCATTCTGCATGATGGTGCATCATGGTTTATCATGGTCCATCATGGTGCAATATAGTCCTTCATGGTCCATCATGGTTTGTCATGATCCATCATAATTGATCATAGTCCTTCATGGTCCATCATGGTCCATTAAGGTCCATCATAATTGATCATGGTTTATCATGGTCCATCATGGTGCGTTATAGTCCTTCATGGTCCATCATGGCTTATTATGGTCCACCAAGGTCCATCATAATTGATCATTGTGCATCATGGTTTATCATGGTGCATTATAGTCCTTTATGGTGCATTATAGTCCTTCATGGTCCATCGTGGTCCATCATAATTGATCATTGTCCATCATGGTTTATCATGGTGCATTTAGGTCCATCACGGTCTCTCAGAGTTCATCAAGATCCATCAAGGTCCTTTAAGGTCCATCATGGTCCATCATGGTCCATCAAGGTCCATCAAAGTCCTTTAAGGTTCATCAAGGTCCTTTGAGGTTCATCAAGGTCCTTTAAGGTCCATCAAGGTCCATCATGGTCCATCAAGGTCCATCAAAGTCCTTTAAGGTCCATCATGGTCCATCAAGGTCCATCAAAGTCCTTTAAGGTCCCTCAAGGTCCATCAAGGCCCTTTAAGGTCCATCAAGGTCCATCATAGTCCATCATGGTCCATCAACGTCCACTATGGTCAATCACGGTCCATCACGATCCAACAAGGTCTATATTGGTCTATCACGGACCATCACGGTCCATCATGGGCCATCATGATCCATTACAGTCCATTAAGGTCAATCATGGTCCATCCAGGTCCATCAAGGTCCATCACAGACCATTACAGTCCATCCAGGTCCATCATGATCCATTACAGTCCATTAAGGTCAATCCTGGTCCATCATGGTGTATTACAGTTTAAGGTGGTTCCACAGTCTCCATCGTGGTCTCATCCAGGTCCATCATTGAGGTCCAGGAGTCTCAGCGCTCAGAAGTTTACTCCATGCCGTTACGCAGCATCTGGTTGGCGGCAATCAGCATGACGCTGATGATGAAGGCCATGGCGAAGGCGCAGATCAGACTTTTCCTGACGCACGTCTGGCGGTTCTTCTTCTTGGGATGCACTGTGGGACACCAGCACAGTTAGACCAGGACCACCTTCTTGGGATGCACTGTGGGACACCAGCACAGTTAGACCAGGACCACCTTCTTGGGGTGCACTGTGGGACACCAGCACAGTTAGACCAGGACCACCAGCAGGATGATGTCATGGAAACAGAGAGTGGTCATGTGACGCGACAAGACCCGCCCCTCGCTAGAGAAGACACTGCTGTGTCCTTCCTGTCTGTGACATCATCAATAAGTCTGACTGCCCCTGACATGGGAGTCGAAGGAGAGAGACAAAGTGAAAGTGAAAGTGAAAGTGAAGGACGCATGATGAAGACTTCTCATCTTCTTTTGACCCACAACAAGAACCTGATCCAGAACATGACACTTTCACTTTCAGCATCCCTTGTGTGTCTCATCCCTCCTGTGTATCATTCATTGTGTGTCTCATTCATTGTGTGTGTCTTTTTGATTGTGTGTGTCTCATTTATTGTGTGTCTCATTTATTATGTGTCTCATTTGTTGTGTGTGTCTTATTCCGTCTCATTCATTGTGTGTGTCTTTTTCTGCCTCATTCATTGTGTGTCTTTTGGCCTCATTCATTGTGTCTTATTGTGTCATTCTTTGTGTCTCATCGTGTGTCTTATTGTGTCTCATTCATTGTGTGCCCTTGTCTGTGTCATTCATTGTGTGTCTTAATGTGTCTCATTATGTGTCTTATTGTGTCTCATTCATTGTGTGTGTCTTAATGCGTCTCATTGTGTCTCATTCATTGTGTGTCTTAATGCGTCTCATTGTGTCTCATTCATTGTGTGTCTTAATGCGTCTCATTGTGTCTCATTCATTGTGTGTCTCATTCATTGTGTGCGTCAAAACGTGCCTCATTCATTGTGTGTCATTGTGTGTGTGTCTTATTGTGGCTCATTCAAAGTGTGTCTTATCGTGCGTCGCATGAATTGTGCTACTTAATGTGTCTCATTCATTGTGTGTCTCATTCATTGTGTGTCTTATTCATTGTGTGTCTCATTCCCTGTGTGTCTCATTCATTGTGTGTCTCATTCATTGTGTGTGTCTTATTCATTGTGTGTCTCATTCATTGTGTGTCATTCATTGTGTGTGTCTTAATGTGTCTCATTCACTGTCTGTGTCCTATTGTGTATCATTCATTAAGTGTCCTTGTGTGTCTCATTCATTGTGTGTCTAAATGTGTCTCAGTCATTTTGTGAGTCCTCGTGTGTCTACGTTTGTGTATCTTTGTGTGTGTGTGTGTGTGTGTGTGTCATTCATTATGTGTTCTTATTGTGTCTCAATTATTGTGTGTGTGTCTTAATGCATCTTGTTCATTGTTTGTCCTTGTGTGTCTCAATCACTGTGTCTTACTGGGTCTCATTAATTGTGTGTCTCATTCTTTGTGTGTCTCATTGTGTGTGACTTAATGCGTCCCATTCATTGTGTGTCCAAATGTGTCTCAGTGCTTGTGTGAGTTCCCCTGTGTCTACATTTGAGTGTCATTCATTGTGCGTCATTGTGTGTCTCATTTATTGCCTGTCTTTGTGTGTCCATTTGTGTGCATCCTCATGTGTCTTGTTAATTGTGTTTCCATGTTTCTCCTTATGTGTGTCCTCACGTGTGTCTCGTTGTGTGTCCTCACGTGCAGCTTGAAAGATGTTTGCCACTTTGACTACATGAATATTTGAGCAACACAACATTTGACGTCCTCATCCTCCCTGACGCGAGAGAGAGAGCAACAAACACAAAAAGGAGAAAAATAATAAAAGACGCAGAATCAGGACCGAGATTGTCTTCAGGGACTAATTGTCTGGGGTGCAAAGGATTGTGGGTAATAGGCTGTGATGCTCTTCTGCTTGATTCCCTCAACAAAGACGCGTCAGACGTCTGAACTTCCGTCTGAACATTTATTATTCACTTGGAAGGCAATGCTTTGACAATTTGGGGACATTACACTTGCACGACATCTCATCCTCGCACACAACATCACAGTCACAACGCACTCTGCTCACCTCACGCAACCACAACTGCAACTACTACAGAACAACAACTATTATAGCAACTGCAACAACAGCAAATACAGCAGCAACAACTACGGAGCAACAACAATTATAGCAAATACAACAACAACAAATACAGAACAACAATTAGAGAAACTTCAACAACAGCAAACACTGCAACAACAACTACAGAACAGCAATTACAGCAACTACAACAAACACAGAACAACAACTATGAAAGCAACTACAAAAGCAAATACAACAATTATTACAGCAACTACAACAACTACAGAACAACAACCATCACAGCAACTACAACAACAACAACAACAAACACAGCAACAACTACAGAACAACAACAACAATTACAGCAACTGCAACAAACATAAAACAACTATTAGAGCAACTACAACAACAAATACAACAACAACAATTACAGCAACTACAACAACAAATACAGGACAACAACCATCATAGCAACTACAACAACCACAACAAATACAGCAAAAAATACAGTACAACAACAATTACAGCAACTAAAACAACAGCAAATACAGCAACAACAACTACAGAACATCAGCAATAACAGCAACTACAACAAACAGCCCGAAGAGGCAACGTGGGTCACCCCTCCAATGGGCTCACCACCCATAGCAGGGGCCATAGAGGTCGGGTGCATTGTGAGCTGGGCGGCAGCCGAAGGCAGGGCACTTGGCGGTCCGATCCTCGGCTACAGAAGCTAGCTCTTGGGACGTGGAACGTCACGTCACTGGGGGGGAAAGAGCCTGAGCTAGTGCGCGAAGTCGAGAAATTCCGGCTGGATATAGTCGGACTCACTTCGACGCACAGCAAGGGCTCTGGAACCACTTCTCTCGAGAGGGATTGGACCCTCTTCCACTCTGGCGTTGCCGGCAGTGAGAGGCGACGGGCTGGGGTGGCAATTCTTGTTTCCCCCCGGCTCAAAGCCTGTACGTTGGAGTTCAACCCGGTGGACGAAAGGGTAGCCTCCCTCCGCCTTCGGGTGGGGGGACGGGTCCTGACTGTTGTTTGTGCTTACGCACCAAACAGCAGTTCAGAATACCCACCCTTTTTGGGTACACTCGAGGGAGTACTGGAAAGTGCTCCTCCGGGTGATTCCCTTGTCCTACTGGGAGACTTCAACGCTCATGTTGGCAACGACAGTGAAACCTGGAGAGGCGTGATTGGGAAGAATGGCCGCCCGGATCTGAACCCGAGTGGTGTTTTGTTATTGGACTTTTGTGCTCGTCACGGATTGTCCATAACAAACACCATGTTCAAGCATAAGGGTGTCCATATGTGCACTTGGCACCAGGACACCCTAGGCCGCAGTTCCATGATCGACTTTGTAGTTGTGTCTTCGGATTTGCGGCCTCATGTTATGGACACTCGGGTGAAGAGAGGGGCGGAGCTTTCTACCGATCACCACCTGGTGGTGAGTTGGCTGCGATGGTGGGGGAGGATGCCGGACAGACCTGGGAGGCCCAAACGCATTGTGAGGGTCTGCTGGGAACGTCTGGCAGAGTCTCCTGTCAGACAAAGTTTCAATTCCCACCTCCGGAAGAACTTTGAACATGTCACGAGGGAGGTGCTGGACATTGAGTCCGAGTGGACCATGTTCCGCACCTCTATTGTCGAGGCGGCAGATCGGAGCTGTGGCCGCAAGGTAGTTGGTGCCTGTCGGGGCGGCAATCCTAAAACCCCTTGGTGGACACCAGCGGTGAGGGATGCCGTCAAGCTGAAGAAGGAGTC